>NC_079468.1:3333333-3636363 GCF_026250575.1 Diorhabda carinulata
ACTGGCAGCCTGATTTTCATATTTCGAATGAGCTGTGTGCTCTTTAAACCGAACAATAACGGATCTCTTAGTCTGCCCAATATACTTCCCATCACAATCACCACAACTTATTCCATATATACCACTCTTTTCCAAATTTGGTAGTTTATCCTTAGGATTGCCCAACAATTGTTTTAAAGTGTTGTTGGGTTTATAAACCAATTTTAAACCCACTCTGCTAAATATCAGAGCAATTTTTTCTTCCTGTTTACTTTGTGTTTGGAAACAAGTGGTTTCATATAGAGATTTCTTAAACCTATGACGATTTATCAACCTATTTACAATTTTTTTTCATAACCGTTGAGTACAGCTACATCCTCAATGAAGGACTTTTCCTTTTCCTTCTCTCGATGGTGAATGTACCGATGTACCAGAAAATGGATGCTGGCCATGTCATGTTGGATACAATGAAAAGAATCAGAGGGGATGTACCTGCACGTAGAGGTGTTTTTCCTAAATACATCAAATTCTAATCTAATTCTAATCCTAATTACTAAAGTATCTAAAAATGGTAACTGAGTAATTGAGTAACTTTTGAGTCTACGTTTGCCTTCTTCGTATTGAAAATGGCTCAAATATCATCCACATACCTTCATGGTTTTTGCTTTGAAATTTCGATTGGATGGGGTACCAAAAGGGCTCAGTTCACGTCTGGTATCCTGTTTAAACCAAACTCCTCAAAGATACACATATTTTTAAAAGTATTTATAAAAATAATAAATTTATAAAATGAGGTATCTAAGCCTATGGTAGATCAAACAAAATTGTCGGCAAGGGTTCTTATAATTTGCAATTTATATCTAATAGTGAGGAAGGCAGAACTTTCGCATTTGAACTTTTGCTCTAGCTGCTCATTATTCCTTCTCTATCACTGTTATCTGTATCTCCTTAGTTTATACACAGATTCAATAATATTCGGGAACATCTGTCTGATGAGAAAGGATTCGTACTGGTTGTTACACATGAGGTATCCAAAGATAAGGTACGAAATGAAATTTTGAGTATAACTGTAATCTTTAATCAAAAGTGAAGACCAAAAGCCTGAGCATAACTATCTCATTCTTCAATAAACCGAAAGCTTTCTGTTCCCAGAAATACTTGGGATGTATCAGTTCCAATTCTCTGTTGAACCCTTCAGTTTCAGTTCGTTCAAATAGAAGTCACAAGTTGATAATATCAGGGGGTAGAGCGGATACTAAAATTGCTTCAGCGTGAACTTGGTCACGCAAAGTAGGTGTAACTCTGGAGATGTGTTAGCGCGCGATGTCGTGAACCAGATCCAGATTTTGTTGCTCATAAAGAAAGTTTTCATTGAAATCGTCATCAATAAATTGCATTTAGCACTGGGGGGTCTTTAATTAACTCCAGATAGTTAATTAAAGAGAGACAGTTTGCATCGTATTCTTCGCTATAAATAGTTAAATTTAAAGATTTTGAGTGGTAGTGTATGCCTGCAATAAAGTTTTAATGTCCAATTAGAAATACTTGTGGCGGCGCTATGCATATTGTCTTTAGGGACTTAAATATATAGGGTGATCCATTTTCAAATTGCTACTTTATATAAAAAATGAAATAATACTGTTAGTGATTTAGTTAGTCGGCAGCTGTGTGATTTTTTCGTAGTTTTAATGGGTGACCGTATCGAATTCTGTTTATTTATCAAACCGATCATCCAGGTTAAACAGAGTTCTGCTATACAAATATTTATGTTGTCGACAGTCCCATATAAAATGGGATCCAGAAACGATTTTCACTACCTACAGCGAATCGTATAGAATGAATTTTGTTTGCGTAGAATTTTAAACAGGTTCATGTAAATTATGAGCGTGTTTGCTGTATAAATTTGGAAAGATTTCAACAGCCGTTGCCGGCTTACTTAAGGCATAAGATCAACAATAATGAATCTCATTTTGGTGTGTTCGAATTTTGAATATCGTGTTATAGAAACTATCATTAATATGGATTGGGGAAAATTACCTCGTTTGTCAGGATGGAAACAGTTTTTACAATAACACAGACATACAACAATGTGTAGAGTTTACTTTTTTAATAGTTTCAGTTACTCTACTAAGCACAAAAAAACGGAAATTCAAAATTTGGATTCATGATGATTCATTTCACACAATTACGTTATGAAAATTGAACTTTTTCTCATTAAATCAGTAGAACTAAGCTTCTAATTCTAATGAAGGAGGAATATTATTTAATTCGTCAAAGTTTTCTACTTGGGAGATCATGAGATTTTCATTTTTATTTCTTCTAATTAACTTGTAGGCTAATTCTATCTGAATTTACTTGTAATTGAGATCCTACAACCTCGAGGAAAGGTGGCTGACTTGGCAACAGTGCCATATGCAGCGGCTTCTCCTTCGTTTGCGATTGCTACGCTTGGCAGTCGTTAAAGATGGAAGTGTTGTTTGCCTTTCCTGTCCAAAGTTTTTGAAGAAATTTGGGTGGACCCTTCCCCGTATAGTTCAAACTTAGTTCTCAAGCTAAAAGACTACTTGGTGGTGGTAAACGCTTTAATAGCGTCGATGAAGTCCGAGCAGAGGTCACACCTTTCCTCAATAGATGGCGGAATACTTCTACTACTACAAAAACTGAACCACCGTCTTCAAAAATGTGTCAAATAAATTGAGACGATGTTGAAAAATAGACCAGCTTTACAAATATTTGTACATTTGTAAAAACTATAGGAACCTTGTCACAACCCTCGTACAATGTAATAACCGTTTGTTTCAACCCTTGTTTTGGTTATTTTACATATATTAGTATTGGAAATTTTTGTCAGATTACTGTATAATGTAACGACAACATGATTATCGATTTTCTCTTTTCTAGTTGGTTCCAACCTCTGAATGTGTTCAATGGAAAATATAAATCAAGCATATTGTTTATACGACAAAAAAATTATCTACAACAATATATTGATTTGTCTCTTCGGTATTCGGAATTCCATTGTTCATGTCATTTTCCACTAGACATTGATCAATAATGTCTAAATCATAATTGATAATACCATGAATACAGAATGTCTCTACATATAAGGTGACTACGCTCGATGTATCCGTTATGAAGTTTTTGTCAAAAATTGTTGTCATACTTTTTTTTAATGCGACTCTCTGTATATTTTCCCATACTAACATCATTTGAGTTTATTCTGGTTATTTTATGAGGTAAATTAATCGTACTGACCAGAGTAATAATTTTGCTCAAATAAAGAGGGTGTCTCATAAGTAATATCGGGTTTCATATGTCAGTCTAGCCTCTAATTGTATGAAGAGTATTTTCACTTTCTTATACGAGAATGTATTGATATCTAGTTATCCCAGACCAGTTCCATGCATAAACAAAATATTGCGTTACCATAACAACGAACAATAAATTATTAGAAGTGTAAGTGTAAAGTTTGACGACATAAAGTAAACCAGAGTTACGCAATAAATGTCCATCATCAAGTACCTGTATTTAAAAGGGTCAAGAGGTAAGCAGATTTACGAAAATATGGTTAATACTCTTGGTGATCATTGTCCTTCGTATGCGACCGTGAAAAATTGGACTGCAAGCTTCAAAAGAGGTAAATTTTCCATTGAAGATGATGACCGATCGGGAAGGCCAGTTTCTGAATCTGAAACACTGAATATTTCGAACGCGTTCATCATATAGTTCACGTCAATTTGGACATGAGAAAAATTGCTGCAAAATGGATACCCAAATGTTTGAATGTTGTCCAAAAGCGTGCAAGGGTAGAAGCATCGCGTTCGATCTGTGCTCGATTTGAAAACGACGTAGACTTCTTAAACCGAATTGTTACTATGGATGAGACTTGAGTACGTTTCTACGATCCAAAAACAAAGCAACAATCTATGGAATGGCGACACTCTGGTTCTCCAAGACCTAAGAAGTTTCGTGTCCAAAAATCTACTGGAGAAGTTCGTCCTTCAGTTTTTTGGGATTTTCATGGAGCAATCATGTTTGATTTTTTGGATAAGGGTAGAACAATAGCTGGTGATTACCATTCGACAATACTGACCACTCTACGGAAAAAAAAATAAGAGAAAAGACGCGGAAAGCTAAGCAAAGGTTTTTTGTTCTTGGAGGACAACGCCCCTGCACACAAATCTTATGTTGTCATGCAAAAAATTCGTGATTTAGTGTTTGAATTACTAGAACACCCCTCTTAATCACCAGCGGCTCGGTCAACTGAAAAAAAAAAGTTTAAAAGGTCGTAAATTTACTTCCATCGAGGAGGTAATAAAAGCTGTGAAGGTCTGGTTTGCAGAGCAAAAAGAAACATTTTTTTGAAATGTCTATAAGGGAAAATGTTGAGTAATAAAATATTTTGATATTGAAATTTGTTTGGTTCTATAGTAGGCTAAGAATTTTTCATTATATCGTCGTAATCATTCGAAAATTACCAATAAGAAGTTGTTGGTGTTGAACTCCTACTACATCCAGCATTTAGTCAGGACTTTGCACCGTCAGAGTGTATATTAGACCCCAAATCCATACATACATACATAAGAATATAACGAATTTTCTATATTGTAAAGTGTGGAGAACGTGGCAATTCTGTTCCACACCGTGAAACGGAGCCTAAAAGTACTGATTGACAATTCCAAATTACGAACTAATGTGGTTCGCCGATTCTGGAAACAGGCGTGAATGTTGAGTCAATAAACTGTTCCTTGGAGCTTCCTGAAGAAATGTTATTATTTCCATTATGTCCCAAAGCAATATCTTACCGACCCAAACGTTCTGTTGGTATTTGCAAGTCTGCATTGTGAAAACTGCTTTGACGAATCGAAGTCAGCATAGAAAAATTGTGATTTTGATTTGATATTAGGATAAATTGTGTCAGATCTACCTCTCTTATTTGGTATTAGTGTAGGATGAGATAGGTTGAAATGAACATGTTTTATATCAATTCAACTTTTAGTTTTAACCCAAAACCATCAATCTATATTTTTATATTGTAATATAATAATAACAAAACACGAATCAAGCCTTATTTTATTTACACTAACAGTGAATAAGTACCAGTAATCTCAATATGTTTGATGAAAGATATATTCTAACGACTGTACTAGGGTAGTCCCAGAAGTACCTGGCCCAACAAAGACAACACAAAAAATCTTTTTTAGGCGATGTCATCTGAAAGTTGTTCGTTCTGTATTTATTTAAATTGGAAGTTGCGTTTTGAGTGTTCCATGTAGTGAAAGTAACCTTCAGACTTTGGTATACAAAAATAGCAAGCATGGGTGGGTTAGAGTCATACTATTGGAGCTGCAAAAAACGTACTTTTCTCTTTCTTTTCAACCATAATACTCACAATTCTATATGTTAGATTTTATTGGTGTTAATTTCATTGTATTTCACATATTTTTAGTGACACATGAAATAGCAACTTCATGAACCGAACCACTGTATATATACAAATGAGATTTCAGCTCTTGGCTCTATACGATTCGAGATAAGACCTTTGCGTTTTAGTTGTCCCTCTTTGTTTGTATAAAATGCACAATTTCCTGCTTCGCTTCCATTATTTTGTGGCAGATGACTATCGGGAACTAGATATATACGAACCTATTTGACAGAGTCGGCTCGAAAGACAACTAATTACAAATTTTTTCTCTAGGGAACGACAGAAGTGTTTTGTTTAATGAAATAGGTTGGTAAAATTTCACTTGAGAGATCACACCGATTTCAAATCGAAGAAAAAAATTTAGTATATCACAAATCGAGCAAAAAAATTTATTATATTTCGTAAATTACATTATTACACGTTAATTTGTTACTAACTAAATATTAAATTATAAAACGTAAATAGACGATTAAAATGTACCTGCTTGAAAGGGAGTTTGGTTTAAACAGGGTACCAGACGTGAACTGAGTACGTTTTGTACCCCATCCGTTTTTTTCTTTGCAAATAAAACAAAAGAAAAAGAAACATTTCAATACTAAAGTATCTTTATAAATAACAATGGTAGTTAGAATCGTCTCAACTAGAGTCATCATTTGATTGAATTATAAAGGGTTGTAAATAGGGTGATACTACACACACTGCTGTGTTTGTATATCTAAATCCTAATTATTGAATTCATTGTCTTCATTCGCCCATGGTCTAAAGAACGTCATATTTTTATTTATTTGAAGAAATTTATGAACTAAATGAATCTAACCAAGCGACGCCACTGTTTATCGCAGACTGTCTGGCAAGAATATTTTGAAGAACTTGTGTACATACGCCTTCCGACAGCTTCGGCCAATACAAATGCATTTATGTTTATGATTCGATGTTTTCATTGGTAAACAGAGGAGATGATAAGTCCACGTGGACTGATGTCTACCGAATTTTATACGGGGAGTAAACATCATTTTTCATTTCTTAATTTGATATGAGTGCCATGCGTATTTATGAATTTATTGATTGTTCCTCGCATAACTGTCTTCTGCAATTGATATTGGAAGAACTATACCAGAAAAGAAAGGTTAAAATGAGAATTTCTGGAACTGTTATTGATATTTATTAACATTCACAATTACACTATCTGAAGTAGGTTTATGTAACGAATTAAGATCTAGAAACTAAGGATAAAGATA
This sequence comes from Diorhabda carinulata, assembly GCF_026250575.1. Lineage (NCBI taxonomy): Eukaryota > Metazoa > Arthropoda > Insecta > Coleoptera > Chrysomelidae > Diorhabda > Diorhabda carinulata. The sequence continues at coordinate 3,339,976 of NC_079468.1, forward strand.
ATTTCTCTAATTTCTCTTAATAAAAGTATATTTGAGTAAATAAAACTTAAAATACTTGACATGAGAGTAAAATTGAACAATATAACGTTGGTATATCGAAAAACAACAGAATGAGAAGTATTAACAGTATTCAAATTACCTTATCTAATTTAATTGATACTACTATAGTCTATTTATAAAAAACCACGCCACTGTTTATCACAGACTGTCTCTGGAAGGAATATTTCTAAGAAATTGTGTACATACGCCTTCCGACAGCTTCGACTAATAGAAATGCATTCATGTTTACGATTCGATGTTTTCATTGGTAAACAATGGAGATGATGAGTCCACGTGGACTGACTGTATTCTGAAAATGATATCGGAAGAACTATAATGTAAATACAATGTAAAAGAGCAAGGATAAGGCTATGGATCGAGCAGAGTGGACTGATAGAGGAGGTCAAGAATTTTAGAGCTAAAAAGTTATAGAAGATCGGGAAAGAGGTACAGATGACTCGATCTTTCAAAGAGAGGAAAGAAGAGTCAGACGAAAAGAGAAACACATGTACTGTTGAGGAAAGGTGCTATATGAAAGATGCCACCTCTACAATGATAAAATTGGAGGAATTCATCGTGATTTAGAGGGCTTAGATAGATCTGATATTATATACATATATATCATATCTATAATCGTTTTAGTTGTGGGATTGTGGCAATCAAACACCAAAGTGTACTCTTTTCAGTATATTTCGAATACTTATGTATCCCTCATCAGGGAATTAATTAATAATAAGTATCCAAAAGCTCGGAATATATGTTAATAAGAATCAACTTTGGTGTTTGATTGTCACAATATCAAAAGTAAATCGTAGTTGGCAAATACTTAATTCTAATTTATTATAAGTGTCTTTTCTTATATAACCAACTTTCACTTACATTTCTGTACACGTATGGTGCGTGGTTGTTAAGTTAGTTAACGACTACTGTTTCTGTAATATGAAATATCTGAAGCCTACTCTGTATTCAGAACAACACGTAACTGCCTAATGATAACAATGATAAGAGATACGAGAAACTCATTAACTAATGAAAAATTTATATAAACTGTATAATGAATTAAATAACGTGCGAATAGACATGAAACTTTCATTCAAAATTATTTTTATTTTGGTATAAAAAATGAAAAATATATCAACAGAGAACTTCTTTATAGCTTGTTGCTTAAAGGCGTTAAAGTTTCTTTCCACTATAACAACTTTTTGAGGTTATATTCTAGCCTACTGAGCAATCTAACGCATTTGCAAAATCAGCTGTGCCAATCTAAAAATGACCGCCATGGGGTAAACAAGTACTTTTGCCGTAAGTTTCTGTTTGGTTTGTGAGGTTATTTGTTGTAATTTATATCTTAACTCCTTAAAAACTCAAAAATAAGCAAAATTGTACGGTTATAAATATGCGTTGACGTTTGTTTCCATTCTAATAACTTTTTGAGCTTCCATTCTGAAACAATCTACCAAGCAATCTAACGCATTTGCAAAATCATCTGTGCCAATCTAAAAATGACCGCCGTGGGGTATACAAGTACTTTTGCCGTAAGTTTCTGTTTGGTTTGTGAGGTTATTTGTTGTAATTTATATCTTAACTCCTTAAAAACTCAAAAATAAGCAAAATTGTACGGTTATAAATATGCGTCGACCTTGTTTCCATTCTAATTACTTTTTGTGGTTACATTCTGAAACAATCTACCAAGCAATCTAACGCGTTTGCAAAATCATCTGTGCCAATCTAAAAATGACCGCCGTGGGGTAAACAAGTACTTTTGCCGTAAGTTTCTGTTTGGTTTGTCAGGTTATTTGTTGTAATTTATATCTTAACTCCTTAAAACCTCGAAAATAAGCAAAATTGTACGGTTATAAATATGCGTCGACCTTGTTTCCATTCTAATTACTTTTTGTGGTTACATTCTGAAACAATCTACCAAGCAATCTAACGCGTTTGCAAAATCATCTGTGCCAATCTAAAAATGACCGCCGTGGGGTATACAAGTACTTTTGCCGTAAGCTTCTGTTTGGTTTGTCAGGTTATTTGTTGTAATTTATATCTTAACTCCTTAAAACCTCGAAAATAAGCAAAATTGTACGGTTATAAATATGCGTCGACCTTGTTTCCATTCTAATAACTTTTTGAGCTTCCATTCTGAAACAATCTACCAAGCAATCTAACGCATTTGCAAAATCATCTGTGCCAATCTAAAAATGACCGCCGTGGGGTATACAAGTACTTTTGCCGTAAGTTTCTGTTTGGTTTGTGAGGTTATTTGTTGTAATTTATATCTTAACTCCTTAAAACCTCGAAAATAAGCAAAATTGTACGGTTATAAATATGCGTCGACCTTGTTTCCATTCTAATTACTTTTTGTGGTTACATTCTGAAACAATCTACCAAGCAATCTAACGCGTTTGCAAAATCATCTGTGCCAATCTAAAAATGACCGCCGTGGGGTAAACAAGTACTTTTGCCGTAAGTTTCTGTTTGGTTTGTCAGGTTATTTGTTGTAATTTATATCTTAACTCCTTAAAACCTCGAAAATAAGCAAAATTGTACGGTTATAAATATGCGTCGACCTTGTTTCCATTCTAATAACTTTTTGAGCTTCCATTCTGAAACAATCTACCAAGCAATCTAACGCATTTGCAAAATCATCTGTGCCAATCTAAAAATGACCGCCGTGGGGTATACAAGTACTTTTGCCGTAAGTTTCTGTTTGGTTTGTGAGGTTATTTGTTGTAATTTATATCTTAACTCCTTAAAACCTCGAAAATAAGCAAAATTGTACGGTTATAAATATGCGTCGACCTTGTTTCCATTCTAATTACTTTTTGTGGTTACATTCTGAAACAATCTACCAAGCAATCTAACGCGTTTGCAAAATCATCTGTGCCAATCTAAAAATGACCGCCGTGGGGTAAACAAGTACTTTTGCCGTAAGTTTCTGTTTGGTTTGTCAGGTTATTTGTTGTAATTTAGACCTTAACACCTTAAAACCTCGAAAATAAGCAAAATTGTACGGTTATAAATATGCGTCGACCTTGTTTCCATTCTAATTACTTTTTGTGGTTACATTCTGAAACAATCTACCAAGCAATCTAACGCGTTTGCAAAATCATCTGTGCCAATCTAAAAATGACCGCCGTGGGGTATACAAGTACTTTTGCCGTAAGTTTCTGTTTGGTTTGTGAGGTTATTTGTTGTAATTTATATCTTAACTCCTTAAAACCTCGAAAATAAGCAAAATTGTACGGTTATAAATATGCGTCGACCTTGTTTCCATTCTAATTACTTTTTGTGGTTACATTCTGAAACAATCTACCAAGCAATCTAACGCGTTTGCAAAATCATCTGTGCCAATCTAAAAATGACCGCCGTGGGGTATACAAGTACTTTTGCCGTAAGCTTCTGTTTGGTTTGTCAGGTTATTTGTTGTAATTTATATCTTAACTCCTTAAAACCTCGAAAATAAGCAAAATTGTACGGTTATAAATATGCGTCGACCTTGTTTCCATTCTAGTTACTTTTTGAGCTTCCATTCTGAAACAATCTACCAAGCAATCTAACGCGTTTGCAAAATCATCTGTGCCAATCTAAAAATGACCGCCGTGGGGTAAACAAGTACTTTTGCCGTAAGTTTCTGTTTGGTTTGTGAGGTTATTCGTTGTAATTTAGACCTTAACACCTTAAAACCTCGAAAATAAGCAAAATTGTACGGTTATAAATATGCGTCGACCTTGTTTCCATTCTAGTTACTTTTTGAGCTTCCATTCTGAAACAATCTACCAAGCAATCTAACGCGTTTGCAAAATCATCTGTGCCAATCTAAAAATGACCGCCGTGGGGTAAACAAGTACTTTTGCCGTAAGTTTCTGTTTGGTTTGTGAGGTTATTCGTTGTAATTTAGACCTTAACATCTTAAAACCTCGAAAATAAGTAACATTGTATATATTGTATAAATATGCGTTGACATTTGTTTTCACTACAATAACTTTTTGAAGTTACATTCTAAAACAACCTATTGAGCAATCTAACGCATTTACAAAATTAGCTGTGCCCATTTAAAAATGATCACCGTGGGGTAAACAAGTGCTTGCTTTGTTTTGGTTGTTTAAGTTTTTTGTTGGATTTTAAACCTTATTATTTACAGTTTTATTGCAAAAGGACTTTTTCGAAAGTTGCTAATTAAAAAAACTATAAGGATATTCAGCTCTAGCTGTATTAGTCCCACTGAAACAGATCTAAAAATTATTTATGACGTCGCTTTAATACTATAAAGAAAAGCTAACCCAGGTACATACAAGAATTTCGATGGTTCACTTTATGGCCGCCATTTTGACGTAGATCATCTGTTTTCTCAGATTGCCCAATCGTTAGCGTAATTTGATCGAAAAAGAAGAATTGAGAGACAAGATAACCTTAAAAAATTAAGTCAATTGTTAGACAAAGATTATTATTCTAACCTCCTGTAAACCTCTTTCTTGGATGGCCAGAATAAATTCAAAGAAAACTTTTTCAAAATGATCTCTATTTTTATTGTGTTTACATCTGTCTGACCCAAGTCTCGATCAGTATTACCAACCTAACCTCTCAAAATTCCTTTTCTAGAGCGCGAAATTTGAATTAAAACATAAAAATGCTTACCCTCCATAATTTTATTATTTATTTTTATTTCGTTACGATATGGGTATTAGTGCAAATGAGAATATTTTGATTGTTACTAATTTCGCTCTGTGTTTTTTGGTTATTTATGTTACAAGGGTCGTTTGGAAAATATATTTCTTAACTTTGGTTCTGTTTAGCAATCGTATAAGTGAATGATAATATCGAGTTGTTATTAAATGTTTGTTGCACCAAACGAAAACAATCAGAATTTGTTATCGTCTAACCGACGTCTTCGGCTAGCCTCATTGAAGGTTGAATAGAAGCAAAAAGTCGATGTGGTGTTTATCCAAATACGTAGATGAATATTCTCACAGTATTCCATCTGGACAAGACACATTCATTTGGAGGACTACGTTACTAAAGAAATAACTTCATTTGATAGACCGTACGGTGCGCAGTATCTGCTTATGGTGTGATAGGTCCATATTCCACTGAAGATCATCACCGTAAACGTGTTACTGTTAACTAGGAACATACAGGTGATACCATGAGTTCGGGATCTTATAAGCTTTTGATTTTCCAGGAACATTCGAATGAAAAACCAAAAGGTAGCAAGACAAATCAATGATTTTGCTACAAGAAACTTTCAGAGAACGTGATGGATCTTTCCCGAAACTTTGATTTCAATTATTCATCATATTTTTCTTATATTGCACCAATTAAAATATGTACAGAACTTTTGTTGATCTGAACTTCTTATCTAAACATTTATTCTATAGAAATAGTTGCTCAAAAATCTATTTCAGTATTTTTTAATTCACATATATTATAGTGCTCAAAAATAGTGGCCTCATTTTCTATTCCAGATGGATGTAAGTAGGCGAATACAACTGCACAAACTTCAAAAATACTTCATCTCCGCTAGTTATTTGATATCTTTGAAAAAGAAAACAAGAGAAATGTACGGCTCGAGTTCGGTTGAAAACGATTTTCTCTTTTGAAATGGAGATTTTCATCCTTGAAAATTTCCTCCAGGGTATACATTCACCTGTAAGGAACAACCGTAATTTGTTTGGTAGAGGTCCATTATAATCAAAAATAATAATAAGCTTCGTACATTTTTCTTTCGAATGTTTAATTATTTGTTAGAAGAAAATACGTTTCACGCTAGCACTACGATGGTTCAATGTTTATACTTATTTTGAGACACTCTATGTTAAAAACTTGAGAAATATTTATGACCACGTCAAGTTAATCCCCTACGCTGCAGAGTTACCATGTTCTTTATAGTAGCTCCAGTCCCAGTGGTACAGTTTCTAGACTGCTAACCTGGAAATATATTTGCGAGTGTCGCTGAAACTTAAATAGTGTCTAGGCGGATGGTGTTGCTGACCTCAGTTAATTACCTCGTTATTTTTTGTTGTAGAGAATATATTAAAATGATATTATAAAATAAAAATTGTTTCTTGAGATCACAATACATCAAAGTTATGTTTTTATGATGAAAAGCCAAGTAGCTTTGAACAATTAATAAAAAAAGTGAATCAATGCTGCATATTAAGCTTACAGTTATTTATAAAAGCCTACAAATGTTCAATTTAGACACCATTCATCGATATATGACGATTTGCAAGGTCCTTCTAAGCCTTCCGGCTGTGAAACTGATTTGAGGCCTGCTACTTGAGTTTTGAGATAAATAAATAAAAACAAAAGCTTATAATTGGATATTTCTCCATTAAGATCAATATACGTTTGTATGCGTTTGAACTAATTGTCGAAGCATCCCAAATAGGATTTAACGATGGGCCCAGTATAGACCCAGACTTGGGCCAAGTATGTACAAATCTGGCCATAGCTTGGAAGCCGTTATTGGCCCAGACTTGATGGGACTCTGTGATGATAACAATGTCCCTCGCTTCTTTTGCAAGTCTGGACTAGACCTGGTTGCCTAGATAAACCCAATACTGGTCTGCAACCGTGGGCCAACAAATTTCTATTAATTGCACTCTACTAATTAATGTACATAAAAATGTCAGTTAAATTCTTAGACAAATAAGAAAATGATACTATTTTTTGTTATTCTATTTTTGGTGTCTTAGATAAAATATTATAACATAACTATTGTTATCCAGAGTTCTGTTAAGCCTGGATGACTATAAGATAGCCGAGGTCAGGCTACCCATAGTTCAGCCCGGTTTGGGTGACTATAGGATGGTCTAGGTCCAGGCTTGGGTCATTATTGGTTTGCCAAGGCCGGGTTTTCCAACGTTGGTCCAAGCTAAGCCCCGTCGTTCAAGTCTGGGGGCTCCTACATGAGATTTTTTTCATTCCGATTGAGGTATCTCATCATAACATATTATTCAAACGGCGGAGAATGATTCGTTACCTGCGATTGGTTTCTCCAATTTTTACGAAATTTTTTACTAATTTTTTCTCGTAATTTGGCAGCTGTCAAATGTCAAAGTATAAACATTACGTCTCTGTTAAAAGTTTAGTTTAAAGTATGGGAAATCTGAAAGAAAACGTACCACGTAAAATAATTGCCAAGTTTTATGAACCAAATCAAGATATGAACTAATCGATAGAAGCTTTGGTTAAAGGGGCTAACGGAAAACTGGGAGTCAGTTCGCTAAAATACGCGGAAAATTCTAAATCGATTCAAAATATGTTAACAACATTCTAAAGGAACAGTGCGTAGTTTAAAAATAAAGAAAATCGACACCTAAATATTCTGAGAAGCAACAAATGAAACAAATATCAAAACTTGGATGTCTCAGTTAAATCGACGAGTCATATTTTACTATTAACGATAGTGAAACGACGAATAATAAGACTAATGAGAATAAAAACTTCAACTCGAAAGTGTTGGTGTGGTCTTCTCGTGGTAGTTCTTTCATTCTGGATATTCTGTAAAGGCCGAAATATATGAAAAGTAGTGTGTTAGATTTAAATTATTGTAGCAAAAGCAGCCTGAAGGAAATTTGTGTTTTGGTCAGATATGGCAACTGCTCATTATGCAAAGAATGTTAGGGAGCTTGTGCAGAGTTGAATTTCGTTTATAGAGAAATCAAGGAATGTTTTTAATGTGTCTCACTAGGACCAATTGAACGCTGGTAAAATATGAAACGAAGCAACTAGGCATAAAGAATTAAAAAAGAAAACTTTGAGCAAATTCGGGAAAATATTATATTCAGTACTTCATTATTTAATGCAACATTTGTATACAAAAATTATTATGGTTATTTGATCATTGCAGCTCACAGGAATATAAACATATCGGTGATGTTGACTGAATTAGTTGTCGGTGTATTTTTCTCGTCTTCAATTTCTTCTCCTGGCTTAGGAGTCTGTCCAATCCTTCAAATTGATATTTTGTCATAATTACTAGCTTAAATAACTTTGACGTATGAGATTCTTGATAATTTGTCAAACTTCCCCAAACGCCATATTCAGTATTTTATAATTTAATCTAAAATTTAAAAACAGAAATGTGTGTAATTACAGTGCAGTAACCGTGCAGTTTTATAGTGTAAAATACTAATAATTGAACTAGAACAAATAATTTGTACCGTATTTTTTGCCCCCCACACCCATTTTATATTATAATGGAAGGTGGGACAATTTCGTGCCAACAAACGAAACAGTTTTCAATTTGCTTTTTCGTCTGTCATTATTAGTCCATTGTAATAAATATTATGAAGCGTTACTGGTTCTACATATTATCTATCAAAAGGAACGTAAAAATGTGTTTCTGAAAATTTATTTGCCCATTAGGATTTCCCGGAGTAGTTATATTTCTTTTTTCTGTTGATAAAGTGCTAAAAGTTTATACAAACAGTACTTTAAACGCTTGCATGTGCTATTTTGTTACATTTATCTACTACTACTACGTTTATAAAAAAATACGATATACGAAAATACATTATTTTATTTTTTTATCTACTTACCTTACGGCTGCTAGAATATTGTAACAAAAAAATAAAAACAGACGTTGCCGAATTGCCACAAATGATCGATAATTCTCATCAGCGATATAGTTAAGTGATCTAAAACAACCCTTTCCACAGCGGCGCATCATCATCAATAACTTATTTCTTATTATGAACTCTAACCTCATTAAGTTATCGTTACTATAAATTGTCTGTGTTGAGTATTTCTGTAAGCTTTATAGATTGAACTTCAACACCATTAAGGTTACGTCTTCAATTATTTATTATTTGATTATTATTAATGTGTTTATAATGAACCATAAATATATTCATTTAATTTTATAATTAATATTGTATAAGATAAAGAAACCCGTAAAACTAATATTGGGTTCATTCAATTTGATATTCATCTAGTAAGCCAGTCAGATTAGTCTAACCACATAATTATTGTACGTACATCTTGTGATGGGCCTCTCCACTAAGAGGATAGTCCCAGAAGTATCTAGCCCCACAAAGAAAACACAAAAATTTTGAAGTATATTTAATTTTCTACGTAATATTTTAGCTCCATACGATTTTCCCCAGCGATGTTTACTAACTTTGATACTCTTTTTATAATAAGAGCCATTAACTGCCAATTTTCAAGTCTGGGAACAGAAAATGATCAGAGGGGGGCGAATCTGGCGAATAGGTAAATTCAAACTTTAAGTTATTAATTTCTGTTTTTACTTGTTCTCTTCGATCAAACGTTGCAATCAGTTCGTTTGATGCTCGACATTAATAATTATTCCTTCTCCAAGATAGTCAATGAGAATTATTCCACGCGGATCCCAAAAAACCGATGCCATGACCTTGTCTTCAGATGGAACGGTTTTTGTCTTTTCAGATCATTGTTTTGATTGTTGTTTTATTTCGGGCATGAGGTGATGGACCTAAGTTTTATCCATGATTTTGAAATGGTGCAAAAATTCGGTTTTATTTCTGTGACACATTCCCACTCGATGGAAGTATCTTCACGATGCTAGCTTTGCTCCATTGTGAGCAATCGCGGTACCTATCTAGTGCACAGCTTTCTCATGTCCAAATTTTTAGTTAATATGCGATGTACCACACATTTTGAAATGGCTACCGTCTGCCCATTTGGTCCAAAACTGCGATGCTGGTCTTTGCAAGTCGTGAGGCCTCGTTTTAACTCTGCTACCCAATATTTTACTGTTGATAAGGAACAAATACTAAACAACGTGGCTTTTTCGTATTGAAACACATGCTGTATAGATTGTATACTTTCTAATTCACTAGTATTTTCCTAGCAACTACCGTCATTTATAGGTCAGTCCAGGTATTTTGCTTGATGTGGTTACATAGACATTTTCTTGGCTCGAAATGAACTGACATAGACAAAAGCGTTGGGACAATACAAAATACGACCTTGTTAGGATCAGGTATAAATATAAAGGTAAACTCTAGTCTAGTCCCTTCCTTGGATCGTGAAAAATTCTATACTGCAATTTGCATCATCGGCGAATGAATGGAAAAGTGTCATTTAACGTATTAACAAATGATTCGTATCAAATTCAAAAGAAAATATGTCATTGATTCAGCTATTTTTCCAAAAAAAATTGTTTATTTCAAGGAGTTTTTATATAAAAATTGTGATAATCCGCTAAAAAGTTACCATGTACACTAAACAAACATACGGATAGTAGTTCAACGGTCAAACCCTTTAGAGCGTCCACAAACAACATCGTGATGGTTATATCTGTCTAATAAGTCAAAATAAACATATATGTAGAGTAAAGATGACAGACACACCTCAATACACACCCCAATTAAGGTGATAACAGCAGTAGATATTATATCGTCGTCGTAGAACGAATGTAAAAGAGAGACCAGCAAAATCAAACAAATTATAATTATAATGGAACTTTTTAAATTACAATTTAAGATGTACCACATAGATAGTTCATACATACATATACAGAGGGGGTCACACTTTTCTATCTATCGTTTTCCTAGATAGCTCCGTCTTTCATGTTATCTTGAATTCCTTCCTTCCATATCCTTGAGGGTTTTCTTCGTCCCTTCTATTCTGCGGTCAATACATCAATGCTATCTTCGGCCACATGTTCTGCTCTGTCTTTTATCTTTTGTTCAATTCCTTCCTTCCATGTCCTTGAGGATTTGCTTCGTCTGTTTATATTCTACGGTTAATACATCAATGCTATCTTCGGCCACATGTTCTGCTCTGTCTTTTATCTTTTGTTCAATTCCTTCCTTCCATGTCCTTGAGGATTTGCTTCGTCTGTTTATATTCTACGGTTAATACATCAATGCTATCTTCGGCCACATGTTCTGCTCTGTCTTTTATCTTTTGTTCAATTCCTTCCTTCCATGTCCTTGAGGATTTGCTTCGTCTGTTTATATTCTACGGTTAATACATCAATGCTATCTTCGGCCACATGTTCTGCTCTGTCTTTTATCTTTTGTTCAATTCCTTCCTTCCATGTCCTTGAGGATTTGCTTCGTCTGTTTATATTCTGCGGTCAATACATCAATGCTATCTTCGGCCACATGTTCTGCTCTGTCTTTTATCTTTTGTTCAATTCCTTCCTTCCATGTCCTTGAGGATTTGCTTCGTCTGTTTATATTCTACGGTTAATACATCAATGCTATCTTCGGCCACATGTTCTGCTCTGTCTTTTATCTTTTGTTCAATTCCTTCCTTCCATGTCCTTGAGGATTTGCTTCGTCTGTTTATATTCTACGGTTAATACATCAATGCTATCTTCGGCCACATGTTCTGCTCTGTCTTTTATCTTTTGTTCAATTCCTTCCTTCCATGTCCTTGAGGGTTTTCTTCGTCTCCTTCTATTCTGCGGTCAATACATCAATGCTATCTTCGGCCACATGTTCTGCTCTGTCTTTTATCTTTTGTTCAATTCCTTCCTTCCATATCCTTGAGGGTTTTCTTCGTCTCCTTCTATTCTGCGGTCAATACATCAATGCTATCTTCGGCCACATGTTCTGCTCTGTCTTTTATCTTTTGTTCAATTCCTTCCTTCCATGTCCTTGAGGGTTTTCTTCGTCTCCTTCTATTCTGCGGTCAATACATCAATGCTATCTTCGGCCACATGTTCTGCTCTGTCTTTTATCTTTTGTTCAATTCCTTCCTTCCATATCCTTGAGGGTTTTCTTCGTCTCCTTCTATTCTGCGGTCAATACATCAATGCTATCTTCGGCCACATGTTCTGCTCTGTCTTTTATCTTTTGTTCAATTCCTTCCTTCCATGTCCTTGAGGATTTGCTTCGACTGTTTATATTCTACGGTTAATACATCAATGCTATCTTCGGCCACATGTTCTGCTCTGTCTTTTATCTTTTGTTCAATTCCTTCCTTCCATGTCCTTGAGGGTTTTCTTCGTCTCCTTCTATTCTGCGGTCAATACATCAATGCTATCTTCGGCCACATGTTCTGCTCTGTCTTTTATCTTTTGTTCAATTCCTTCCTTCCATATCCTTGAGGGTTTTCTTCGTCTCCTTCTATTCTGCGGTCAATACATCAATGCTATCTTCGGCCACATGTTCTGCTCTGTCTTTTATCTTTTGTTCAATTCCTTCCTTCCATGTCCTTGAGGATTTGCTTCGACTGTTTATATTCTACGGTTAATACATCAATGCTATCTTCGGCCACATGTTCTGCTCTGTCTTTTATCTTTTGTTCAATTCCTTCCTTCCATGTCCTTGAGGATTTGCTTCGTCTGTTTATATTCTACGGTTAATACATCAATGCTATCTTCGGCCACATGTTCTGCTCTGTCTTTTATCTTTTGTTCAATTCCTTCCTTCCATGTCCTTGAGGGTTTTCTTCGTCTCCTTCTATTCTGCGGTCAATACATCAATGCTATCTTCGGCCACATGTTCTGCTCTGTCTTTTATCTTTTGTTCAATTCCTTCCTTCCATGTCCTTGAGGATTTGCTTCGACTGTTTATATTCTACGGTTAATACATCAATGCTATCTTCGGCCACATGTTCTGCTCTGTCTTTTATCTTTTGTTCAATTCCTTCCTTCCATGTCCTTGAGGGTTTTCTTCGTCTCCTTCTATTCTGCGGTCAATACATCAATGCTATCTTCGGCCACATGTTCTGCTCTGTCTTTTATCTTTTGTTCAATTTCTTCCTTCCATGTCCTTGAGGATTTGCTTCGTCTGCTTATATTCTGCGGTCAATACATCAATGCTCTCTTCGGGCACCTGTTATGCTCTGTCTCTCATAAACTTATTCTCGAGCTTCTACTAGTTTCCCATTATTCAATGGGTAACTCAATTATTGGCTGGTAACCAATTGGGACAGATTATTTTAAAATCAGATTTGCGAAGATAACGCCGGTGGTTATACAGAGAATGGCCTGATACTTCATCGAATGTGCCACATATACTAATATTATATTTACCGTTCGGAAACGGGCCTGCAAAATCTCTTTTTAGTCGGAGTCACAGCTAGACAAGGCAAGTATGAGTTTATATTGGTTTCAACAAAGGAGTCCCGTTCAGGAAACCAAATTCGAGACCGTAGCAACTACTTTGTTCTAGTAAAGATTCAAGACTGGAATTAACAACTATCAGTTGAATTATTGAAACTATGTTTATCAAAATGAGGCGTACAAATAACAAAGAATAAAAGCTCAAACTAACAAGTAGTACATGTTGTGAAAATAATAACAGAAACATTACAGTAGTCTTTGTGATAGAACGCTCTGTATCTTGATTTGTCTTTAAGTTATATCTTCGTATTTTTATTCTGAAGCTTCTCCATCTGCAATATATGCAATTATCAATTAAAAACTCATGATTATTAAATAAGACGTTGATTATTCATGATTATCGACCTTATTTTTATTGCTTTTATCTCAGGTGAAATAGCATAGGATGCTAAAGGAGTGTATTGTTAACTTTTATCAGTATGTATGATATGAATACTTCACATGACTGCACATCTTTTACAAAATTAAAATACAATTTGCAATAATATTTGAAAGAGAACATGTGTAGAAGGTTAAAAACGTCTCGGGGGCCCAATTACCGGAATACCAGATGCGATTTTCTTTTGTTTCTCTACCTTTATGGAACCTGCGGAATTTCCCAAGCGAAGTAGAGTCAAAGCGACAGTTATTATGAAGACACACTCGGATCGCTAACTTGGTTTAGTTGTTTAAATTTTTTTACTCATTGTCTGAAGGTCCTCTTAGTTTAGCACTCTTTTAGTAATTGAAAATCTACTTATAAAATATATTCTTCAATCACTTTTGACTATTTCCATAGTCCATGTCCTTTCAAAACACATATTGCATTAGCAAGAATTAGTTCATGAAAGTATTAAGAAAATGGTCCCAGAAATATCTGGGCTAACAAACGAAACACACATATTTTGGAAAAACTTTCCCAGCGATGTTCAATAAGTCTTCGAAATAACCATTAACTGACGACATCACCTCTTCATGTTGGAACCGAGCCATTTTTTTAAGTCTGGGAACAGAAAATAATCCGAATGGGCTAAATCTGGCGAATAGAGAGCATGATGTAGCACATCAAACTTTAATTTATATACAATAACAGATGTGTGAGCTGAATCAACACATTCTTAGGTTTTTCTTTTACAGTCCGCTGTTTTGATTGTTATTTTGCTTCCGGCGTGAAATTATGGACCATCATGGTTATGAAATGGTGGAAAAATCCGGCTTCGATTCTGTGAAACAATTACCAAACACTCGATGGAAGCATCTTCACGACGCTGTTTCTGTTTCATTGTGAGTAAACGCGGCACCCATCTTATGCACAGCTTTCTAATGTCAAAATTTTCAGTAAATATGCGATGTATTTCACTTTTTGAAATGCTATCTAAACTATATCTGCTAGTTCGCGCACTTTCAGTCATCCATTTTCTTCAACATGTCTGGGGTCGTCACCTCATTTGGTCGACAATCGTGGTCTTGGCAGGTCGTGAGGTCTCGATTCAACTCTACTATCCAATATTTTACTCTTGGAGCAGTCTCATTTAGAGGGAAAATTAGCTCAGCTTTTTTCCATGTTTACAAATTCACTGAAAACGTTCACAAACAACGTAGTGTTTTCAAATTTCAAACATATGCTGTATAGATTATGTACTTTCTCATACACTGATATTTTTCAAGCTACTACCGTCATCTGTAGGTCAAACCAAGTACTTCTGGAACCATCTCCAGAGTGTGGTTGGCATTTAAACGTCAAATTTTCTAAAGCGTGGCAAACTTAGCATAAAATTTCCAAAAAAACACTCATACCATCACAAAACAGTTTGGACGTTTTTTAAAAATTTAAAATTGTTTGTATTCGGTACATGATTATTGAAACGCACATCAGACAGTCTAGTTGTTGATGTATTAGCTGCAGAATTAAATAAAAAAAGTAATTAATTCTAGTGATTTGAGCATAAACTACTATAGAACATCCTCATGCTACGTCCACACGTTTGCGAGGGTTTGGTCAAGGAGAAGTCAACTACCAGAAGATAAACAGCAATGATATGGGCCGAATCATGGACCTCGACATCCCAAGACTAAAGAAACTGAGTACAGGACAAGCCCTGAAATGACTAGAAGAAGAAGACTTTTTTTGAAACATCTTTTGCCAGCACTTCTCTTTTTATTATGATATCTAACATGAATTTTACTACTACGGCTATAAACGTGATTAATAATCCAATAAGAAGATAGAAATAGTTAAAATAATCAGATTGGGGAAATTGAACATCGTTTTATTTACATAATGAAAAAAATTGAAATGTAGAAAAAATTAATTGGTTAGCCTACAACTTCTTCTTCTTCCTACTCCATTTTAGGCAGATTGCCTGTTCATTCTTCGCAGCGTGCTTATTGCCTCAATTGATGGTAAAATTATCACTCCATCATTTTCGTGGACTTTCCATACTTCTTTTCCTCATTACTGAGTTGGCTCGTGTTATCCTCACTATTCTTTCCTCGCTCATTCTACTTATGTGTTCGTCCCATTCGCGCTTTCCACTCAGTAATCATTCGTTAATATTTTCCACTCTGCATTTTTGCCTTATGACGTCGCTACGTTTCCTGTCTAGGAGCTTTTTCCTAATAATTTTTCATAGGACTTTCATTTCGCTTGTTTCCAGGACCCTTTTTGTTTTCGCTGTATCAGGCCGAGTTTCTGCTGTGTACGTCATTATGGGTCTGATTACAATTTTGTAGGTTCTTGACTTGGCCTCTATACTTAAGTATTTGTTTTTCCTTAAAGTGTCGTTCAGACATCCGGCTGCTCTTGCTGCTTTTATTGTTTTCTGTCTTACTTCTGTCTCAATATCACCATATCCGGATAATTCTACACCCAGATATTTGAATTTCATTTCTTGCTGGATTATTTTGTCGTCTACGACCAGCTTGCATCTAAGAGGTATTTTTGATGTTGTTTTGGAGGCAGAAACCATCATATTTAGAGATTTGCTGTGCAATTAAAGAGATATAGCAGCCTTTGGAGGTCGTCTTCGTTTTCTTCAACCAGCACAGGATTGTAATATTGCGATCACTCAATTTGTATCCGGTCAATCTGCGTACTTGCTTTATTATTTCATCCATAATTATTTTGAAAAGGAGTGGACTCAGTTTGTCGCCCTGTCGTATTCCTCTTTCCTCGGGGATTGGTTCCGTCGATCTTGGCCTGGATTGTGTTCGCGCTGTATAGATTCTCTATGACTTTTATTAAGGTATGGGGTACTTGTCTGTAGTAGAGTAAATGTACAATATCCTCTAATCGAACCCGGTCAAATGCTTTCTGCAGATCTATGAAACATATGCAGGCTGGTTTTTTGTATTCGATCTGTCTTATAACAAATATTGCATCAGTGCCTACAACTTATCAAACAAAAACAAAAAATATACTTGAATATAAATTCTCAATTCTCAACTAAATGCTTATAACTTAGAAACAAGGGGTTGTATAAGAAAAATTTTTGTCACAGCATTGTTTTTATGTCGCCTACTCCTAATTTTTTGCATCAAGTTTCGGAACAATCTGTATTTGGAAAATAAGTTGTTATTCTTCGTCTTTAATAGACCAGACAATATTGCTGATTCAAAAGTTATGATAACGGAAGAAATTAACAAAATAATCCCCGAGGTCATACAAAATGTTGTACGAGAATTCCAAAATCGCCTCGGTTATCGTCAAGAAGTGAATGGTGGTAATTTTGAATATTTAATTTAATTTGAAAGTATATTGAAAAGTGATTTTTTTGCTGGTATCTTTTTGGCAACACTGTTTTTGACAGATGAAGCGTGAATCGTGTCTTGTGCCATTGTCAAACTTGTTCAATTCGGTCTATAGTTTATAGTCTACATTTCTATTTCACCGGTAAATATTTTTTGAAAAACAATCTGCATTGTTCAACAATTCATATTTGCGTTTTGTGATATAGCTCTAATTCAATTTGTTCTGTTGAATACTAGGTCGTTTATCGAAATTATAATAACGTGAAATGACCTGCCTGGCTCTAAATTGATTAGACAGTACCGGATTTTTTGAAATTTTGAACAAGTAATAAAATACGTATATAAACTTCCTCTTTAACTATGTTTCTAATTAAGTATGGGCGTTATTATACTCTAGGGGCAAAAGTTTTTACCCACCTCATAATCAATTCAATGAATCTCAAAATGTAACACTTGATCTTTTATATTGTGAAGCGAAGATGTTAACAAATGAAAATAATAGTGTCTTCTAAATGTTTACTTTATACGAACGCGTATATTAGTCAAAATTTGCAAGTACCGGCTGATTTATTTATTATTCTCTAATTGTGGATAATTTTTTCAGTGTTTATGATTGTAGTTTAGTCCCAGTTAACCTTGCGAAACTAAAGAACTTACCGTGATTTATACTTTTTGAACCAAGACATCTTTTTGTGAAGTTCGAATACAAATTGTTTTCTCTTTCTTCTTCTTTCTCTTTTGTTAAGACTTAGTCTTGTTTCTTCTGCTATTCAGCCTCTTGAAAAGTAGATGTCCTTTTGTACCATCTCTTGGGAGGTCTTGCAGGTAGTTAGTTTTTCATCTTTTGTCCATTGCGAATTGTTTTCGTCTTCATGATCTAAGCAAAAATATGCACCCAGCAGGACATTTGGCGATAGAAAAACGTTCATGGTGACCTCAAAAAGCCACAACCACTGAAAGTAAACGTGATGGACGATTCACAGGCTCAGAGATAACAGCTCAGAACAATGAATTCAGAGATCTGCTTTTGAGTGCCTTTTTAGAAAGGTGGCAGTGGATAAACCTCTTTGAAAACGTCAAAATGCAATTAAGAGGCTACAGTTGGCTGAGGAACATAAAAATTGCACGCATGAAATGCAAAAATTAAAATGCAAAAAGAATAAGAATATATGATTTTAATAAAATCGAAATCCTGTCACGAGGCTTTTTTTTTAAGTTTTTACGAAAAGTGAAATAGTAACAAGTTCGAAATAAAGTGTTTTATTGTTTTTCGAATGAATTTTTGCATACGTTACAATTCTGGAAACATGTTTTTCACTTTGAAACTGATATCGTAGAAATGTGATTTTCAAATTCTTCTTGAGGTGATGCAAATCGCTGTAAGCGCATTTTTGCTTTGACAGTGGGGAACAAGAGGTAAATACGGGCAATGAGACATTAACTCGATGTTTTTCTATTCGAAATATTTAGTTGTTTGACGTGATTTATGGGAAATGGCACACGGAATCTATCTACCTCGCAGCTTAATCGATTGTATTGAAGTCTACATCTATTTGTCTGTCAGTCACGCGTCTGTTTCGGACAGTATCGATGTTTCTTAGAATGATAACGGATTATGGTTGACCATCATTGACGGCTGCACCACAATTACCAAATTCTGCCCACCAATTGTAAAGAGTCTTCTCTGATTGTTGCCAAAAGTTGCACGAAGCTTTTCTATGCATTGTTGTTGATTAAAGAATTTTTTAAAATCATCAAAAATCATCCAAAGAAAGCCTTTTGCAAAAACTGTTCTTAATTTTGGTTTCTATTTTCTTTATCACTTCTATCTCATCACCAACATCGTTTTTATTAATTTCTCTTTGTTTTCAAAGTATACTAACTATTTGTATTTGTATAATTTTCATCTTTTTTAAAGGATTTTCCATTAATTTTATTAAGAAAGTATCTTAAGTTGATATTAGCACATATTAATAAATGTAACGAGACGGTTCTGTTACAACTATAGGAATTCAATATCCAATATTCTACTACTAATAATGTTGTGATGATATATACGAGCATTGCCTCGCTCCATTAAATATTTTACATCGGATTACTTTGTTTCAGGAACAATTTATCGATCCTGAAGAGGTAATTGGAATTCTGGGTGAGTAAATAACCTGATTCATCGATGCATGAATGTATATAAGTATTTTTACATGCAAATTGATTGAATTGGTCATTCAAGATGCTTTAAAAACATATATGAACAATTTTTAATGAAAATTCCTAATATCAAGATAATGATAAAAGCCACACTTCGAAAATTAACGTTTTTGAAAAAGATCCCGTCTCTAGGATAGATAGAAAACTGAAAAATATTTGCGATCTGCTCAGTACAAAATTCTGACTGTCTGACTCTCATATAGGGCGCTAGTTTCACGGTTTCAATATTAGATTTATTAACATCATTTAATTTTACACCAAAAAGGTACTCTTGACAAAAGTTGATAGTGTGTACCGTTTTCCGAATATTTTGATTTGATAATTATGAAGTAATAACCGATGTTGGTATTAAGTATTGATAAAGTTATTAATTATTATTATTATTGATTAGTAAGTTAAATAAGTATGGGCAATGAGCTATGGGAACCTTAGTATGAAAGAAACAACAATTTGATGATCGTGTATTGCGGTTCTGGGCCTCAAACTATTGTTGTCGATGGAAAATCGAATGATGTTTAAGTTCACCTGAAATATTTCTTAATAAATCTAAAATTGAGACAGTTATGTTCAATACTACTTGGTACGAACGGTATAACTAGCGCCCTCTATGAGAGTCAAACATAAAAATAAATTCAGTGGATGTTTGAGCTTCCAAAACATATTCGTATAAAATTTAAAAACAATGTTTCTAATAGTTGCGACAAAATTGTAAAAAAAACTATTTTTACCAATTATTTCAAAATTATTCTACTATTAATAACAATGCAAATACTTTTTCAAAATGCTATTTTGAAAAAATATTTATTATTAATTATTTAGAATTGGGGCTCCAGGCAAAAATCGTTCCAAAAAATTTTTCACGCATTTGGGATTGTTTCTGAGTGTACAATTAGTAAATTTAATATGTTTCCCATATTATTTCCATTATTTTAGACATTACATGGTACAACTACATATGATAAATCAATTAAATCTAACCTAACCTAACCAATTATAAATAATTACCATCTTGGTTAGGTTAGGTTAGGTTTCATTGATTTATCATATGTAGTTGTACCATGTAATGTCTAAAATAATGGAAATAATATAGGAGACATATTAAATTTACTATTTGTACCCTCAGAAACAATCCCAAATGCGTGAAAAAATTTTGGCAACGATTTTTGCCTGGAGCCCCAATTCTAAATAATTACCAAGCATTTGATATAGTGTAGCAAAAAATTTTAACAATATATTTAGCTAATAGCTAATAGTTAAACCAAAAAAAGGATATTCAGAGCTTCGATTGATTAAAACAAGGGTTTCCCGAGGGCTCATTATATATTTGGGACATCGCTGGTATGAAAATTGTTAAATTGGTTACATTTGCAGAAGACACTGTTTTGTAGGAGAATCAATTGTAATAGTGGTAAAGAATTTTCAAAATTGAATAAACAAAATAGATGTCTGGATTATAAAATGGCGTCATTGGAATCAATATTCTATACCGAGTGTTCCGGGAGTTGACGCAAAAAATTCGAGAGTGAGTAGATGGTTAACAAGGACAACCTGTACAATCTAAAGATTGCAAACATGTACTCTTTGTTTAACTCGATACAATTTATGGTTTAGGAGATATTTTTAGATCGTTGTACATTCCAAGGAAACCATTCGCCATATAGAGACGTTCTGAAAAAAATTATCACAAATTGTAATTATTTATTGTTTCTCATATAAAAAAAAATTAAAATGAAGAAATTGATATATTGATATAATACAAATTATTTTTTTATCGTAACCCTTATATAAGCGAACGATTTCTTTTATTTTAAAGCCGCCACCGATTCAAATTTGAGCACAGATAGAATTTTCAATAACTAAATGGATTCAAGTAGAATGAAAAGAACAGTGTGAAAAAAATAAACAAGATTATGAATTAAAATAATATAAATACGCAAATTGTCAATTGTCAATATCACATTTTGATAAAGAAGATTTTTTAAAATAATTCGATACGTACTTTAAGCCACTCTCCAATTTTTCTTTTCCCAGTTTTCCCATTATCCCCATAATGGAGCAAATTAAAGTCTGAACCTGAGAGTCCGATTTCCTTTACGGTGTATGTTTTCCGGCAATTTCTATGTTATCAATAGAGGGAAAATTTTACGTAATGACCGAGAAAAAAGATTATCATAAGATCTGCAAGTTAATCGATTAGAAAAAAAAATACGTCGTTGTGGATAATTAATTGATTGGATAAGGCAGATTGTGGATGATTGACGTTAATTTCCATAATTGAATTGCTTATCCTGATACATTTTTTGGAAAAATTACTGTCACGAACAGCAGTTGGATAACTAATTATAATGTTATGTTACGTATGCATTAAAATTAAAGTCGAGGTTAGCCTGAAACTGCGAGGAATAGAAGTAGAAGATTCTTCAGAATATGGCATTATTCTCTGGTAAAGATTGTCAGTCACGGATTTAACAAATCGAAGCTGGATCAGCAACGAAAAGGAAGTGCTCATGATCGACGACATTTTAGATAATAAATTTATCGTTCGTGATGAATTTTTGGAATAAACATTTTTTGTAAACTCTAATTTTCATAATTTAACACGTTAATCGTTGAAATCTTGTGTTTGTCAAAATTATATGCAGCTATAAGATAATTTTCTGATATTGGTCTATAACTTAATTCGTGCGGTTTGCTAAGAGATGGCGTAGCTTGTATAATATTACGTCATTCCAATATTCCGACCCTGCGTTGGAAAGCTACTGTTATTCTACATCTTTTCAGCCTATGTCAATCATTTGAACCGTTAACAACAATAATTTTGTTTTACTCAAATATATCGAACTTTGTTCTTCTTCATTACTCTAATATGAAGAAAAATGCTGCCGAAAGTCATCGTATTTTGGTCGAAGTTTATGGTGAACATGCTCTAGATGAGCAAACGTGCCAAAAGTGGTTTGCACGATTTGAAAGTGATGATTTTGGCTTGGAAGACGATGAACTAGCAGGGCAGCCAAAAAAGTTTGAAGATGAAGAACTGGAAGCATTACTCGATGAAGATTGTTGCCAAACACAAGAAGAGCCCACAGAATCTTTTGGTGTCACTCAAGCAGCCATTTTATAACGTTTAGAAGCAGCTGGATATATTCAAAAGTAAGAAAATTGGGTTCCACATGAACTCAAGCCGAGAGAAGTCGAAAGGCGGTTTTGTATGTCCGAAATACTGCTGGAGCGCCACAGATGAAATACCTTTCGAGCATTGTGCATTACAGATTCTGTACGGCGCACCACTCTACGAAAAAAAGTGATGCTGACACGACTACAGAGGAAGATACAGCGTCTACTGGATTGTATCTGCCGAAGGAATAGGGGGTGTCGCAGTTCTGGCTCCTATGGAGCTGCAAGTAAAAAAAATGGAAAAACAGAATATATGGTCGATGGATCTACCAACTTATTCCTATTATCGAAGTCTGAATGAACAGGAATCATGAGAAAACTGATTACCTTTATACCAGGCGGATATCAGACACTCCTAAATGCTCCTATTGCAGTGAGGAAGACGATGATGCCGAGCATTCTATTGCTCTAGATGATAAAAAGTGAGAAACTTGTATATTCAGAAATCTGGACGAAGTTTCAATATTGCCAACATGATTGAGTGCCAAAGAGAAAGATAATAGGAACTAGATATAACGAAAGCAATACGAGAGCGGATACCGTTGCGAAATGCGGGAGCCCGGGGGAGGGGACGTTCATGAGGATTTCCTCTCCGACAGGAAAAACAGTCACATCGATGTTACCAGGCGATTATTCCGTTATGAATTCGGTCTAGGACGAATTAGTGAAGCTCCAAGTGCTAATTTGAATAAAATATGGATGAAACATTTGAAAGAGACGTTTGAACCACAAGCAAAATGTCTACGATTGTGTACTTGCAAGAGATACTTGCAGGGTATGTGTCTTAAGAGAAACGTTAGCATTTACTAATGAAGTGCTCTATCGATTTTCCAATTTTGACAATATATTTCTTATGTCTCCAATTTTCATATCAATGGGTTTGTAAAAAAGTTAAAATTATGGTTACTGGAACAGTGAGAATCCCAAACTCAAGTACCAAAAACCACTGCATAGTTTTGAAGAGATAGTCATCATCATCATCATCATCGTCATCATCAAGCCTTTCAATCCCATGTGGATTATGTCTATCGTTTTTTTTGAGGTGGATTACTCCTCGTTTTCTAATTTCTATTTTCTTTATAGTTTGTCGTTTGTTTTGGCTGGTTTTGTTATTATTTTCCATTCTTTTCGGTTCCGGCATTTTGCTCGCCGGTTGTGCTCTTGTGTCCTCCTCTATTTCGTTTCTTCGAGTTTTTCTCGGCCTGCCCCTTGAAGAGATAGTATTACTAGCAACTCGGGCCGAGGAATAATCATCCTTTTTTTATCTTTGAAAACGCTCGAACTGAAACATCACTGATAATAGGTGATGTTGAAAGGTTTGCTAGCTCAAAGAATACTGAATTCTAGGACTTGATTTCAAGAAGACGGAGCTACCAGTAACACGTCAATGAACTCCTTGGTGGTTGTGAAAGGTGCTTCCAGGCAGATTGATTTCTGAAAGAGGTGATATCTCCTATGGCCTCCTCGTAGCCCAGATTTAATGATTCCCGTCTTATTTCTGTGGGAATATCTCAAACATAAACTCTATAGTGATATCCAAGAAAGTTTAAAGGAGTGCCATTGTAGAGGGGGTCAACGTTTGGTTGGATTATTTTAATATATAAACTTCAGTGATTACTTTAGAGTTTCTTGGTTTCATTTTAACTTGCCTTGTGTATTTATTATTCAATCTATTCAAATATCCTTTTTGCGTCATTACTATTTGCTTAAAATTTCAAAAGAATATTTTTGTTTCTAAAACTTGAAAATTTCATTGTTTTCCATTGATATTTTTGATTCTAATTTTGGTATGTTTGAATCAAACACTTTTCTGGAATTATTTCAACCAACATCTAGTGGATTTTGTCTTATTTGTTTATAATTAAGTTCGTAAATCTCTTTTCCGCGTGCTAGTGTATGTTATTGAAAGTTTTACAGCTTCTCTAATACCCGTAGTACCTTTTAGATACTTAGGTAGGATCTTTTGGAAATCCGATAATAGTGAAATATCGAAAGTTCAATTTAACGTTATAGATATTCTTGTGTTAGAGAAAATAGATCGAGCTTCTCAAGTGAACAGAGTTTTCTGTAAAGCCCACTCAACATAAATTAAACCCAGAAGGATGAAATGGAAAATAGAATTGAATATAAAGAAAACAAAAGAAGGATTTGTGGTTATGATAAATCTTAATATTAGTTTTATAAAACGAAAACACCAGTACATATTTGTAAAAAAATATAAAACAAACGTATTGATGAACAAAAATGTATAATGTAATCGTATATAAAGTTTATATAGGGTGATTCATTCTCCCTCATATTATGGTTTGCACTCACTGACACTTTATTATAACAAAAATTCATATTTTTTTCAAATTGACCAGCCTGTATCTAATCATGTATAAACTTTGGCACATTGTTGTTAATGAAAATAATACTTCCAAGTGTATAGTTATGATTTAGCTCATCACTCATGTTTCACCCTAATAAAACGATACTCAAAGTTCTAATCTTAACACAGTTTACGCCTGATACGGAATTGAGCGTTGAGACATTTGAACTTTCTTGATATCTTCTTAAAGTGATCCCTATTTATAGATAACTATATATGTAATATAATATTTCCTACTGAATATTTTAGCGTTTTGAATATAGTCAATATCTGAAATATACCACAAACGGTTGCTATGACGCACGTTTCGATAACCAAGTTATCGTCTTCAGAGACTGAAAGTGAACAATCAGTTTATTCAGTATGAATATCACCAACGGTTCCAGAAATTCCAGCTTAAACTCAGAGAAACCAAATGTTTTCAAAAGTTGTTTGATTTCTGTTGTGTTGAGGTAGATTCAAGTTTTTTCAACGGTTACAAAAAGGCATATAACTGGTCCATATTGCGCCTGAACAACACCAAATACTGCGAGATTTTCACATGATCGCGTATATGATGCATTCTTTTATATTATTACCCTGGGGGGCTTAACATTTGGTCTACCGCTCCTCCAACTTCGACCTTCAAGACTGCTGATGTTAATATCTTGAAAACCGGCTTGTAAATCAACTAAATCGACCATTTCATTGGTGTTCTCATTTTAAGAAATAGCTAGAAGTCTACACGACTCTCATCTGGACTGTGTTGGCCAATAAATATTGAGGTACTGACCTGTGTCGTAGATCTGGCACGACATGGGTCCTTGTAGAAGCCATCAGTCAATGCTTGGACTTGTGGTAATCAAACCTGGATATCAAAGAGAATGATCTTCATTTTGGTTTCATGACAAGTTCACCACCTTTTTCAACCAACTCTGTCGACTTTTTCCCGGTTATATTTCAAAACTTTTCAGTCCTTATCCAATCGAATGAGCACAAGAAACTTCTCACAAATTAATCGACGCAATTATTTTTATTTGGTGGTTAAAATTTTTGGCAAAAACTTGACGCACAGATTTAAATCGCAAAGTTTTTGGCGGAGAGTCTTGATTAGATTGACTATATTTTCTGCTCTAAGCCTTTCGTCATCTTTCACGACCTTGTTTAAACCGCTTTGCCCTTTCATATAGAAATCTCCTAGTGTCGAAGAACATAACGGCGAAGAGTTTATAGAATCGAGTATTTCAATGCTTCCATGTACAGTTTCTTCAGTACGGACTGTTTGGCGTCTCACGGGATAGTGAACGCGATTTCAAGATGATCCTTTGTTGTTCGCATTAGTTTCTTCAAAGAACGATATGGAAAAACCATTATTTTGATACAAAATTTCAAAAAACAAATAAAAAGCAACAATAAGCTTGTGAAATAAAGCAGCGTTGCCAATACAAAGTTGACAAAACATAAACATGGTTAGGTTAGGTTTGTAAGACACCGTTTTGTGAATTATTTCGATCGGTACGCTGCATGGCCCCCACATTTGATTGGGGGCCCTATAACCAGGATCCGGCTCGCCCCTCTCTATCCTTCATGTTCGCGAGTTACCGGTATGCTAAGTTAAAAATTAAATGGTAATTTTTTAACCTTTTACAAATTAAGGTCATCAGTTCATTCTAAAAACCAAACTTTATTGACAAAATTTTACAAAATTTACTGAAAATAAATTGAAGTTGACAAAATAATAAATAAGATTATGACAAAGCAAGGAGCTAAACAATTAATGTTTTTAAAGCTCTAATATACTCTAATTACAAAATGTTTACTTTGATGTTGGAAAGTCTATTTAATCATGGCTTCTTTAGCTTTCGTTTCACTAAAATCATTGATGACGCTAGAAAAGTCAACAGTTTTGACCAATTCACATTCAATTGCCAGCATTGCCACATTGTTCAGACGAGTTTGGCCAGTTGTGCTCCATTGCCAAGTTTTCAGTGAATTCGACAATCTACTAAAAGACTTCTCAGCCGTTGAGATTGAAACTGGGATGGTAAAGAAAAGTCTTATAACTGTATATAGGTTCAAGAAAATGGGCTGGAGGTTTTTGATTGGGAAACTGTTATAAATACATTCTTCATATGAAGAGTTTCTTCTTCTGTATCAGCAAAGTTTGAAGGTTAATAAGCAACGAAATTATCAGTTTCAATCTTCAGTTCTTACTGGTGTTGACTCAAGAGTACTAAAACTGGAGCAAACAGCTCACAAATCTAGTTTTCAAATCAGCCATGATGAATCCAAAACAGGAGAGACAACAAAAGATTTGAAATCCTGTGAAGCTTGTTGCTGAAGTTGCTCGGGCGCATTTTCAACAAAAGATTTTTTTTTGACAGGTGACGTGTTTTGCGCCTGCAATTCATTTAACAAATTTGATCAATGGAGGCGAAGAGCCTAAGATCTAAGATCTAAGATCTGTGGGGTCCACGGTACGTTGTTCAGGGTGTCATATACACCGCGACGCAAAGGACCTTTTGCCCATTTTTCTTGCCGCGTCACGGATTTATTCACCTACTCTCGTATATTATATTGACACATTCCGTCCATAACCTATATTACATCACACCGCTTGAATTAGATACAAACTGTCACGGAAAAGAATTGTATCAGAATAGCTTATCTATTTATTTTTTGTTTTGGCATTTTCTCGACGTAGGACCTTAATCCAATTACAAACTTTTTAGCTTGCTTCTAATGGAACAGTAATTGGATAATATCACCTTTCACGAAAAACCCACTCTCATTGTAACAGGAATACTTTTTAGATTGTTGGACCTACTTAAAACATAATACGACGTTAATGATTCAAACATTATTCGGAATGCTTTTCTACAGAAGACATTCATTGTTGGATAATTTAATATCATGTGCACATTTTCGTGCGAAAAACGGTTCTTAATTGAATTTATTATGCCATTTAGATTATAAGTCACGATTAATTTCTTACAATTGGTCCTTCGAGTCGTGTAGTAATGGCTATTATTAGAAATTATGACAACGTTGCCGGACGTACCAATAAAGCTAACTCTTATAAATCGATTACAAAAAAAAAATGGAAAATGGCATTTCCCATGAATTCAATAACATAATCCGATTCAATATCAGTCAGCTTTTATCCAAGCGTAGGTATATAGTATACGTATTGGATGGAAATCGTAAATTTATTTCTAGCGTGTGTTTGTTCTGGGAATATATTGAAAGATTTTGAATACTTTATTGTATTCGGTATTTTGTTTTATTGTATTTATACATTTTTGAGAGAGAAAAACAAACTTTTGGCTTGTCTTTTTATAACGTATGGTATAGAGTGTAAAATATATATGTTATATAACGGGTACTATTTACTATTTTTTGTTTTATCGGTTCTTTTCTAGAGTTCTTTATGTACTTTCGATCGTCAGGGTACTGGGATTTTATTTCAACTATTCTTTTATTAATTTCCACTCTCTCCACTTCTTGGTAATTATACACTTTCGCGGTCACCTGGTTTTTTGGCTCTAGAAAATCGAAAAATGGATGGATTTTAATGATCTTGGTCTCAAAATGTTCCATTTTACGGCGGATTTATAAAAAAAATTAGTAGAAATAGCTGGAATGAAAATTTCTCATAGTTTTACTGTTTTAAATCGTAAAAAAAACCGTTTTGCAAAATAATACTTTACAAAAAATTATCTCATTATCAGATAAAGTTCTTATATTTTTTTGTATTCTACATAAATTGATAAACAATTTAAAAAAAAATCCAAAAAGAATGATTTTGTCAGTTTTTATAGCTTAAAATGAAATCGATGAAAAACAATCAATTTTCGTGAATAGTTTCGTACTATATTCTATATAATCCGCCGTAAAATGGAACATTTTGAGACCAAGATCATTAAAATCCATCCATTTTTCGATTTTCTAGAGCCAACCTAACCTAACTTAACCTAACCTAACCAAAAAACCAGGTGACCGCGAAAGTGTATAATTACCATAATTTTTTGTAAAGGATTATTTTGCAAAACCGTTTTTTTTACGATTTAAAACAGTAAAACTATGAGAAATTTTCATTCCAGCTATTTCTACTAATTTTTTTTATAAATCCGCCGTAAAATGGAACATTTTGAGACCAAGATCATTAAAATCCATCCATTTTTCGATTTTCTAGAGCCAACCTAACCTAACCTAACCTAACCTAACCAAAAAACCAGGTGACCGCGAAAGTGTATAATTACCATAATTTTTTGTAAAGGATTATTTTGCAAAACCGTTTTTTTTACGATTTAAAACAGTAAAACTATGAGAAATTTTCATTCCAGCTATTTCTACTAATTTTTTTTATAAATCCGCCGTAAAATGGAACATTTTGAGACCAAGATCATTAAAATCCATCCATTTTTCGATTTTCTAGAGCCAACCTAACCTAACTTAACCTAACCTAACCAAAAAACCAGGTGACCGCGAAAGTGTATAATTACCATAATTTTTTGTAAAGGATTATTTTGCAAAACCGTTTTTTTTACGATTTAAAACAGTAAAACTATGAGAAATTTTCATTCCAGCTATTTCTACTAATTTTTTTTATAAATCCGCCGTAAAATGGAACATTTTGAGACCAAGATCATTAAAATCCATCCATTTTTCGATTTTCTAGAGCCAACCTAACCTAACCTAACCTAACCTAACCAAAAAACCAGGTGACCGCGAAAGTGTATAATTACCATAATTTTTTGTAAAGGATTATTTTGCAAAACCGTTTTTTTTACGATTTAAAACAGTAAAACTATGAGAAATTCTCATTCCAGCTATTTCTACTAATTTTTTTTATAAATCCGCCGTAAAATGGAACATTTTGAGACCAAGATCATTAAAATCCATCCATTTTTCGATTTTCTAGAGCCAACCTAACCTAACCTAACCTAACCTAACCAAAAAACCAGGTGACCGCGAAAGTGTATAATTACCATAATTTTTTGTAAAGGATTATTTTGCAAAACCGTTTTTTTTACGATTTAAAACAGTAAAACTATGAGAAATTTTCATTCCAGCTATTTCTACAAATTTTTTTTATAAATCCGCCGTAAAATGAAACATTTTGAGACCAAGATCATTAAAATCCATCCATTTTTCGATTTTCTAGAGCCAAAAAACCAGGTGACCGCGAAAGTGTATAATTACCCAATTCTTTGTTGCTTCATTCGTGTTTCTTATAGTTTTTTGTTCTAACCACGTTTTCCTGGATCTTCTCCTCTTCATTTTCCTATGTCTTCCTACTTCTGCCATTTTTCTTTTTAGGTATTGTGTTGTTCTCGTCTTTATGTCCGTAATAGTTTAAGCAATTTTCAATGATTTGGTCTTCTATTGCTTTTTAATTGAATTTTTTTTTATTATTATCTCATTCTTTGTTCTGTCTATCTTCGTTTTCTCTACCATTTTCCTCAGTTCTTTTATCTTTGCTTATATTACTCTGACTTTTGTTCATTATCCATGTTTCACTTCCATACATTAAAGAGGGTACTGTTTCTTTATGTCTTTACCTATTTATTTTTTCTTATTTAGAGGACAGTATGATTAATTTACTTTTCTTAATCTGTTCTCTATCTTTCTATTCATTTTATCTTCTGTCATTTCCTTTATTCTTCGTTCTTTCATTATTAGTTGATTCCTTTACTTCCGTAATCATTTCCTTTCCTATTATCTTCATCTATATGTCTATTTCTTCTTCTATTTTCTTCAATGGATTTGCTACTATTACTATATCGTCCAAATATCCTAATTCGTCTATTTTTCACCGGTTCTACGTTTCTGCATTGTCTCCAGTTCATTGTTATTTTCATTTATTATTTCCATCATATCATCCATCAAGCTTTTCATAACCTAAAAGGTTTTCCAATTTCTCACATTCTTAATTATGTGCCTTTGACTTTTCCTTCTGCTTCCTGCGTTGTACTTTATGATTCACACGGGGAAATTAATTAAATTTCATTGTTTAAAGTTGATATTTATACCCAGTAACCTCAATTATAACTTTACGAGAAGATTTTCTGGTAGGAAAACGCTTAATGTCAATGATCAGTTAATTATTGAAGAGAAAACTTCTATTCAGAGTCTGCGTTCTCAAAATTGAAGGATGAAGGAATTAATTTGGCTTTCGTTAGAAGCAACAACAAAACAATTAAATTATTCTGCTTTTCAAACTTCCTCGTAGTTCAACTTCGAAGTTCAAAAATAGTTTGAAGGAGCGTTCAATATGACACCCAAAGAAGTCAGATACTACTATTCAGTTCGGTTCAGTTAAATCCACTTTTACTTTGTTTGAAAATTTTTTTATAGAGCAATAATTGAGAAAATATATAGATTAATCATCATATGGGATTTCTAAATCATTAAATTATTATTTTCTTAGATTCAAACTAATGATTGGAAGTTTGGTCGAAATTAAGTAGAGCCAAAACGATTCTTGACATCTAGTAGCATTGCCAATATCAAAAATTGTCTAGACGCATGGAAAAGCGGTTTATTTCG
Source organism: Diorhabda carinulata (assembly GCF_026250575.1). Lineage (NCBI taxonomy): Eukaryota > Metazoa > Arthropoda > Insecta > Coleoptera > Chrysomelidae > Diorhabda > Diorhabda carinulata. The sequence goes on from NC_079468.1 coordinate 3,371,094, forward strand.
ATGAATATCCTCAAAACTTTTCGGAAACTAATTCGATCATGATTTGAATGTTCTGAAACTAATCGGGAAAACGTTCATTGTTGTTCGGGAACTGATCGAGTTATTCGGGTCGTTGTTATATGTTATGATTCTTTCTACCCTGGGACACCGGTGAATTAATGAGATCAACCGACGAGTTCTTCCATTTGTCTATGGTAAAGTTCTTGAATATAATGTTTCAAATTTGAAATTTGAATGAATGTTTGTTCGTTCTGCGTTAGGATTCGCAACCAGCCGAACACGGGTTATAGTTTTCGAAAAATCCTGTTTTGTTGGTTTTCGTGTAATTCACTGTCATCTTCCAACTCCTAACACAACTTCCAAAAAAAAATCAATGTTAAACCGTTTTCAATAATAAATAGAAAATAAAATGTTCATAAAAGTTTCCATTCAAGTGAAGTTGGTAAATCAATCAGAAAATATTTTATTTGGTGAGGTCCGTAGTTGCCAGTCCAACACTGATGATAAGATAAAATTGTAAAACTTTTATCCTCGTAGTTAAATAACTCAATTCATAACTTTGTAAAAAGCTTCGGAACAAGCAAAAAAATATAAATAAATAAAGTGGTTTCAATAATTTGACTACTGTAATCGTTGGATGTCAAAACTATTAAGAACCCCTATCAGTGTATATGTTCTCTTAAATACTAATTTCATTGTATACAAAAGTTATAATTAATTATATTTATGGTCGCTAGAGTCACATCGATATAAAATAAAAGTAATTTGATACGTTAGTTAATGGAACTTTAAGTGTTTAAAGGATATTTGGAATTACTTAACTATGACGTTGGTTCCCATTAGAAGCGGTCAGAAATCATTAGAAATAACGTAAGTAGAGTTATAACTCTCCACAGTCACATTAATATAAAACAAAAATTAGGTGATCCGAGACGATACGTAAGGGTAAAATAAGAGACACTTAACTAGACGATTAATGGTTGCCATCACATCATCGGTTCTTATTTTTGCTGAATCCCAATTTTCCAATCTCTAAAAAAAGTGAAGATCTATCTATAGAAACTTGCGTTGCGACCGAGTTTTAACGACGAATCAACATTTTTCGAAAAAAAAAGGCTAGAATTGATTGTTTGCTAAAGTTAATTATTTGATAATCAAAACAACTAAGCGAATTTTCAATTAAATATTAATTGATTCTGCTGTGAGTGGATATCAAAAAAGTAAAGTTGGCCGGCCAAATTAATTTCTACAGTGAGTGACTCACAACACAAGAACGAAGATTTCTTTCTATTTAACTTCAATTATTTGTTTAAAATGAATAATATATAAAACAAAACTATTGAATCACTTTCTTTTCGAAAGTCTGGAAACAAATTCCGTCACTGGTCAACACTTGTCGAACAAGTTTATGCAAGATTGCAAGCACATACACCACAAGTATTAATTTGCACGTCTGAGCAAGCGTTGCGGATGCGACTGCTGCCCGCGCGGCAACGGCATGCCTCGACGCGTTGTACTAAATATGCAATATGCAAGTCGCTGAGCTTCTCAATATAATCTGCCTATATTTGTGGGAGAAGTTAAGATTGTACAACAACATTTTTTGCTACGCCCAACGTAGACCCTCTTCGAATCTACCTTGGACTCCTGGTGAGCCACCTGCACCACTTTGGGAATCACAGATCTACACTTTTTTATAATTTTACTTAATTAAGTCCATCACATTGTAAGTTAGTATTCAACTTTATTTAATAGAGAGTAATAGTTTTTATATAATCAACTTTCCTCTACATTTCTGTAACTATATGTTCACAATATACTTTATCAAATTTGTAATCATCGCCATCTATCGTTTAAATGATTATCATCCTGAGATTTATTGGCAGTTTAAGTCGTGCGACAAGACATGTCTTTTTAAATCTGAAGATTTATATAAAGCATCTCATAGATTACACCTAAAAAATAAGGCAATGTTGCAAATTACTGTGCGAGATTGTTTATCAATAAATACACTTCAAAATATAACAATTTAAAGTAAAACCTTTATCTTTTGGTAAAGAAAATCAAAAGTGAAAAGAGTTTATGGAAACAATGCTGAAAGCCACGTAATTTCTGGTCGCAAAAATTAACTTTATTATTGTATATTCTATTCCATAAAAGATAGCCTACAATTAAGTTTGTTGCAAATATTTAAAATTTGAGGTCATCATTTCGAAACAGATAACTCACTATCGAATGGCGAACCAATCCATTTTAATTCAGCACCAGACACTTACAGAAAATGTTTACCGAAGTGTAAATATTTATTCCAAATATGTTATTGCTTCCTAATAAATTTTGTTTCCGAGTGATCTTGAACTTGCGCTGACCTCACAGTTGCCAGAGTGATTTTGAAACTCTCAAATTTCACTGAATTATTCATAGATTTTTTTCTTTATTGAAAGTACTAAAAACAATCTTCGTAGATCGTTTTATATGTTGGTTTTATTTTGATTTGATATATCTTATTTCTTCTTCTTTCTTCCGTGATATTATGTATCGCTTTTTCCTTCTTAAATATCATTTCTCTGGCTTTAGCTTGTCCCCCCACCCATTCCTTCAATCAATTGACTATCCCAAAACACGATTCTTATAACTTTTCCATCTGACGAAACCATTAATGCCTTTTTCGGGACAGGCGTCTTATGTCTTGATTGTTTTTTCATGTTAAGAGTGTAGTGCTTTCATCTACAGTTACAAATCGATGCAAAAAACTGACTCGCTTTGCTTAAATCGCTTCAATGAGGTCTAGAAAATTCGTTTTTGGTCCCAAGTGAACAAACGCGGATAGCTTACGCATGTATAATTCTTCAATCGGTCTATGGCAAATGAATTCTATTGATATGCCGATAGAGTCTTCTATCTCTTCAACCTTAATCCGGCGGTGGTCGTTCAGTACCATTTGGTGCACTTTTTCGATGATATCGCTTGAAGTGGTAATTTTTGGCCGCCCCGAACGCTCGCCGCCTATCAAACTGAGGAATATATTGTAATGCTTTTGTTCATTATCAATTCTATTTAAAATATATTTGAGTATCAGAATTGGAAATAACCTTATATCCACGCAACTATTCATTGGTTTTTCATCCTTGGTTCCATTCGCAAATACTGCCTTGATTTATGCCTTTAGCTTTCTCATCAATCTTTTGTTAACTGTCTTATTTTCTAAGCTCCATATCTATATGTTTCACGTAACTTTTTATTTTTCTCTTCAATTGATCTTCTGCATAGAACCAGACGTTTGATTCACCAGCTTTTTCTGAGTTATAATGATTCAAAAAGTTGTAATCGTCCTAATATGCACACGTTTCCACGACACCTATGAGGTAGTGTCTGTTGTGATCATATTTAATTTGAAACTATTACAAAATAACGAAAATTTGTAGAGATTCTTCTTCTTGTTCTTCTTCATCTTTATCTTCATCGCATGTCGCCTCGTCGGAATCAAATAGATCTTCCACTGTTGGGGATTCAATGTCAGAGCACGACCGGCCTTGACAGGTTCTAAACCAACTTCCAACCCCAGTCGGTAGGATCTAGGTGATAACCAAACGTCGCTAGAACTTGGTGATATATCCGGACAAGATGTTGATGAGCAGTAACTGAGGTTGGAGGAAGACAAGCCGTTAGTCTTGAGCGACTAACGGTATTTCATTTATTACAGCAGGTATTAGACCCTAGCCACCCACACAATTGAACAGGAGACAGCTGCTGTCTCAATAGCGTATAAATTAACGAACTGGGCTTCATTTTATCTGATATTCTAATAATTATAACTTATAAATATTTTACAGCTCTAGAGACGTCATAATATGCACTAGTATATTATGACTATTACAACTTTTTGAACCGTTATATCTCAGAAACTGTGGCTCGTAAGAAAAAAAGTGTTAATACGTTTTTTGTAGATAATTTCATGGTCTACAATTTTTGTCTGAAGTGTTTTTATGATAAAACTCACCATTTTCCTGAAAAGCACAAAAAACTAATTTTTTGACCCTTGACCTTGAATACATTTTTTTCCATACACGGGAATGATGGGAAACTTTAAAATTTTATTTTTAATCAAATTTTGAGCAATTTTAATGAGCTTCACTCTTATTTTTTGGTCTAATTTGATCTTTTCGCTTATTTTTCGGTCTAGAAGGAAAATTTTGGTAATTATCTAGGTTAGGTTGGTTACACCACTCCGATTACGTTAAAATTTTAGTATGTTATAGAGAAAATTATGCTGGAAAATTTGATATATAAATTTAGGGCGCGGAAATCATCCCTTCACATAGTTTTTCAACTTTAAAGTTCCAGTTTGTTTATATACGACTATCGTTAGTAAATCTATCGATATTTGTTTTTTTTTTATTCGTGTTTGACCCTGAAAAGGATAAAATTCTATCAATTTTTGTGTATAGCTGTTTATTGATTGATATTCTATCAATATTCTTAGTTAAAATTAGTGATTGGGTTAGGTTAGGTTAGGTCAAGTTAGGTTAGGTTAGGTTAGGTTCGATTAGGTTAGATTAGGTTAGGTTAGGTTAGACATGCGAAGCTAAACTATGATGTATAAATTTTTTCTTTTTCTGGAACTTCAAAGTTGAAAAACTATGTGAAGGGATGATTTCCGCGCCCTAATCTAGATAATTACCAAATTTTTTTTTCCCGAGATCTGCGTGATTGTTTTCATTTCTTTGGTGACTCATAGCTCTTCCGTGGTTGATATTAGTGGGTTTGTTTCTGATGTATACATTTTTAGGACTCTTCTGATTGAAAATTAGTTTTTGAACAAGGTCAAAATCTTGAAGTTTCGGCATATTTTGGTCCGTAATGGATCGAAATAGTTCAACCTTTTTCAAAAACTAATTTTCAATCAATAGAAACTTGAAATCAAGACGATTCATCAACCAAAATATTAATAATAGAAATATTATAAGCACACTAACTCAAAATATATGATTCATAAATTTGCTATCGATATCTTGAGACTAATTAAGAAGAAAAACTGGCAACACTGCTCCATTAATAAAAGATATTCATAATAAAGTATAAATGGAAATTTTCAGACGTTGTTGGATGTATTGATCGATATATTTCAGATTATATGATTATATTTTTATCGTTTTTATCAATAATTTTGGATTATTCCCAAATTTTAGGGTTTAATTCATCTGTAGACGATAATGCTTTAATGGTATAATAATGTAATAAGTAACTATGAAGAATTTGAAACGAACTAAATACCAGAATTAATTTTAGAATAACGATGACCTCCCAAAAAAATTCTTTTTCATTTTATATTTAAAATAAATCTGTTTTTTAGAAGTTTTTTTGTACCTTATCCATTTTATAAGACATTCCATGTTCTTCTAGGACGTCCTTTATATTTCTTCCTTTCTGCTATTCATGGATTATGCCATTCTTTATAAATATGTTAGCAGTTACAGTATTTTTAATTGATTTACTTTAGTTATTGTTTTTTTTTTCATTTAATTTGTCATATTTTTCAGTTTTTTCTTGTCAAGAATTATTTTTAGTACAATTTTTCACAATATTTTACAATATCATAGTTCTTCGCACCTCTAGCTCTTTGCCCGCTTAAGATCTAGCATAATTATCATTTATTAAGGCTCTGGCTTAAATCTATTTAACTGACTTTCAATATTTAATCTTCCTCTTTGTAACCAAAACTATTGTAGCCTACGAGATGGATTAGACTTTGAAAAATCTCGCGTTGTTTCGCAGAAAACGGAAAGTCTCGTCTCGAGTCTCGTTTCGCATATAATTATCAGGAAAAGCACGTGATCACCATGTTTTTTTTTTCGTTTGGTCATGGAAATAATTCTAGTATATTAGTAGGACATGGAGCATCATCTCAGAAAGCTCAAAATGTTGAATTTTACGTAACAGTTTGTGAAAAAATATATTTCAATACCAATTAATTGATATTTGTATCGTCTCGAGGCTTACCTCTCGAGACAAGGCTAAACGAGACTCTCGCAAACGAGAATACCGTGGTAAGCGCTAAAACCAAACTTGTAGCTGTTTTCTTCTTCTCCTTCTCCGTTTCGTGTATTGTATACAATGAACAATCGGATGGCCGTTGAGGGGTTACCACTATGAAGAAGTGTCTAGATAGATTGCAAGTAATGACGGTAGCGTCTACGGGGGCCATGCAAAAAGTAAATGAGTGTGTTTGTTTTTACATGTAGAAGGTATCAGTATGTCACTGAATTGGATGGACAGGTAGATGGCCGATGAGGGTGTTGCCGATATGAAGAAGAAGTTTTCAGAGGTTTTATAAGAAGTAGAAGAAGCAGTCTCTAGATGGTGCACAAGTAGCGTTTACGGGGGCTATGCAAAAAGTAAATAAGTGTGCTAGAGGGCTTGCTAATATGGAGGGTAGTGTATACGAGACTATGCAGTTAGCTGATTTTATTTAAAAGGGTTCTATATTCTGAAATTTTAATATTGAATATTATACATGAATTTGCCTTATTTTTTATACCTGGATTGCATTAAATTAAACGTGTTACGAGATTGTTACAAAGAAAATCCTTGGTTTTAGAAGGCTAGATGTTTTTAAGATAATATAATCGGACATAAGCCATTTTATGTGACTCTCAAAAGAGGAAATTGGATCTAAAATGACGCATAAGTTTTTTGCTTCGTTTACTATTGGTATATTTTCGTTATTTGAACTAACAGATACATATGGCGCAACTTTTACATATTTTACAAGAATTCTTATTCTTGTTCTTTTTGAGTACAGTGACCTACCAGGAAACAAATATTATTGGGACGGTAAACGTGAAATAAATGAAAAACTCTAGACGCATGGATCGTTTTCTGAAAATTTCATGTTTCATTTACTTTGCTAATCATTTAAAATCGGTTGTCGTCAAGCGAAACAATGTGTGAAAAGTGTCAAGTCATAGACTGTTTTTGACTATTTTCCATACAAAATTATTTTTTATTTACATTACTCGATGTATTTTCATTTTTTTACCTAAAATCAATAAATAAGATTCAAGAATTATAAATTAATTAATATAATAAATTATAAATTATGATAAATTAAAAGAAAAAAAATGTCCACCGAAATTGTGAACTGCCATCATCAATTACCTGTAATTAAAAGGGTTAAGAGGTAAACAGATTTACGAAGATATGATTAAGACCCTTGATGATCAAGGTCCTTCGTATGCGACCGTGAAAAATTGGACTGCAAGCTTCAAAAGAGGTAAATTTTCCATTGAAGATGATGACCGATCGGGAAGGCCAGTTTCTGTGTCAGTCCCGAAAATATCGATGCAGTTCATTACATGATTTCATCAGACCGTTGAATTGGGCTAAAACGTCAATTTGGACATGAGAAAAATTGCTGCAAAATGAATCCCCAAATGTTTGAATGTTGACCAAAAGCGTGCAAGGGTAGAAGCATCGCGTTCGATCTGTGCTCGATTTGAAAACGATGTGGACTTCTTAAACCGAATTGTTACTATATATGAGACTTGGATACGTTTCTACGATCCAGAAACAAAGCAACAATCGATGGAATGGCGACACTCTGGTTCTCCAAGGTCTAAGAAGTTTCGTGTCCAAAAATCTGCTGGAAAAGTTCTTGCTTCAGTTATTTGGGATTGCCATGGAGTAATCACGATTGATAAGGATAAGGATTGACTGGATAAGGGTAGAACAATAGCTGGTGATTACCATTCGACATTACTAAACACTCTATAGGAAAAAATTAAAGAGAAAAGACGCGGAAAGCTATCCAAAAGTGTAGTGTTTTTGCAGAACAACGCCCCTGCACCCAAATCTCAAGTTGCCATGCAAAAAATTCGTGATTTAGGGTTTGAATTACTAGAACACAATTCTTATTCACCAGATTTGACTCCGTCCGACTATCATCTCTTGCCTCAACTGAAAAAAAATTTAAAAGGTCGTAAATTTTCATCAAGTCTGGTTTGCAGAGCAAAAAGAAACATTTTTTTTAAATGTCTATAAGGAAAAATGTTGATTAATAAAATATTTTGATATTGAAATTTGTTTGGTTCTATAGTAGGCTAAGAATTTTTCAATATATCCTCGTATATTAATATATGAATTTTTGAAAATTATCAACAAGCAGGTAGTTACCATTTTCGAAAAGCTAGGAATATGAAACAAAAAAAATCGGCTTTCAAGTTTTCTTGCGGTAATAATTTTAAAAAGTACAAAAAACTAACTTTTTCTTAAAAAACAGAACCCAGGCGGTAATAGATTAATGCGGAAACATATTTTTGTCTTGTGTTTCACTTTTAATAATCGTGAAACTTTTTTCAACCGAACAGAACTAATAAACGCAATTCGAATTGTATTTTCCTGGATTTTTAGTTTGTGCCACGTAGCGTAGTGACAAGTGGTGTTTAAAAGTTATGTTGGCTGTCCGTATAGTAACAAAAATATTCCCACATCCATCATTCAAATATGTGTCGAAAAAAGAAGCTTTGTTTGGTGAGCTGGCATATTTCCAATCGAGCACTAGCCGCATTCAGAGGCGTTACACGGATAAATCGTTAGAAAAAAATAAATTACTGGTTAGTTGATTATTGTAGCTCGCAAAAATATAAATACTGGGTGTTCTGGGATACGATGCAGAAAATTCGGGACTAAGTAGATGATGTGAAGATAATACAGTGACATTAAAAAGTTAGGGGGTTTTGAAATTGTGAAATCAGAACTTATATTTAATTATATTTTCTAAAATATACATTCGAACATTATGAATTTCTAATGGATGGTTACGTATGTCCATTTAGTGTATTTAACGGAATAAATAATTGTACACTACTATTTGAAGGCCAGGGGAGGCTTATGCCCAATGGTTAACAATCTATAACTTTTACAGGGACAATATGTGCAATCTGAAGATATCAAAAATGAGTTTTTCAATCGATTTTTTAGGTACAACTCCCTTCGCTATAAAGAAACATTCTGACGAAAATTATCATAAATTGTAATTATTTATTAAACATACTTACAGATGTATGAGAGTCTTGATAATTTTTTAATTTAATTCCTTTATAATTATGGCGGAGACAGCTTTTTTATTATGGTGAAAATTTCTAGTCGGACAAGCATTGGCTCTTACTTTGAGGTTATAATCAAATTCATTGATATCTTGCATTTAGAATAAAAATGAGTCATTTTTATGTTGGAATATGATAAAAAACATTTTAAATACGAGAAAGATTTGTTGAAAAATAGTTCCTCTTATTAATTAGTGTCGAGATGAATTGCAGTGGCTTTTTCCTACGCAGAATTCACAAAAGTACCTTTGAGTGACAGTTTGTTGAAAATAATCATATTTGTATACTTTTTCTCATTCATCTGAATTTGAAAAACGTCTCGCATCGCGTAAATGTGAATGAAACATTCAACAATCTGACAACCATTCGTTTTATTAAGTTTTAAGACATAAACTGAAATAAGAAACTTTTCAGTTGCTTGTATAGTTTAGATTAGATATTGAATCACTACTTATAAGTTATTTGGTCTGCTATTAATATGTCAATAACATCATTTACCAGTTAATTTTTAAATCAAAACGCATGGATTACATAAAATGACGCAAATTTTAATGCGTGCGATTTTCTAGCTGATATCTTCTCGAGGACGTTCCTCAGCATATATTTGTCCTTCTAGTACAGTGAACCAAGCAAATCACCTCGCAATTCATCGATTAGTTTGAAATTTTGACAGAAGCCCCAGGGGTAATACCACTATTACTTGGGGGTGGAAATTTAAAATTTCAAAATAACCCCGGGAATCGCCCCGAGTTATTCGCGATTGAAAATAAAAAAAAAACCGTTTTTCAACATTTTTCCACGAAAAACTCGAAAATTACGCATTTTCTGAAAAAAATTATTCTTATCAAAATTGAAGCTTATACAAAAACAAAGGAATTAGTCAGTTTAAATTAAATTTTTTAAATAATATTCAGCAACTTATGAGTCACTGAAAGCCAATTTTTTCTTTTTCGTCAATTTATGTAGAGGTTTGAGCTGAAATAACGCAAAAACGATCAATTTTTCATAAAAAATTGTGATGAACATTATTAAAGTACTTTCTTAGACCTTGAAAATGAGCTTTTACAAAACCACTTAGCATGAAAATTAAGCGAGTTATGACGAAAATAAGTTAAGTAACTCGAATTTGAAAAAAAAAAATGTCGGTAAATTTGACACCATGTGCGACAAAATTAAAATTAATCGTAGCCCATGTAAAATTATCTTTATTTAAGCCCTAACAACACGTTCCAAAAGTTTGAATGGTTTGGAACACGTATATTTTGAAAAAAGTTGTTTAATGTGAATTTTTTTTCGATTTTTTTAAAAAAACGTTTATGTAGAGGTTTGAGCTCAAATAACGCTAAAACGATCAATTTTTCATAAAAAATTGTGATAAACATTTTAAAAGTACTTTCTTAGACCTTTAAAATGAGCTTTTACAAAACCACTTAGCATGAAAATTAAGCGAGTTATGACGAAAATAAGTTAAGTAACTCGAATTTGAAAAAAAAAAATGTCGGTAAATTTGACACCATGTGCGACAAAATTAAAATTAATCCTAGCCCATGTAAAATTATCTTTTTTTGAGCTCTAACAACACGTTCCAAAAGTTTGAATGGTTTGGAACACGTATATTTTGAAAAAAGTTGTTTAATGTGAATTTTTTTTCGATTTTTTTAAAAAAACGTTTATGTAGAGGTTTGAGCTCAAATAACGCTAAAACGATCAATTTTTCATAAAAAATTGTGATAAACATTTTAAAAGTACTTTCTTAGACCTTTAAAATGAGCTTTTACAAAACCACTTAGCATGAAAATTAAGCGAGTTATGACGAAAATAAGTTAAGTAACTCGAATTTGAAAAAAAAAAATGTCGGTAAATTTGACACCATGTGCGACAAAATTAAAATTAATCGTAGCCCATGTAAAATTATCTTTATTTAAGCCCTAACAACACGTTCCAAAAGTTTGAATGGTTTGGAACACGTATATTTTGAAAAAAGTTGTTTAATGTGAATTTTTTTTCGATTTTTTTAAAAAAACGTTTATGTAGAGGTTTGAGCTCAAATAACGCTAAAACGATCAATTTTTCATAAAAAATTGTGATAAACATTTTAAAAGTACTTTCTTAGACCTTTAAAATGAGCTTTTACAAAACCACTTAGCATGAAAATTAAGCGAGTTATGACGAAAATAAGTTAAGTAACTCGAATTTGAAAAAAAAAATGTCGGTAAATTTGACACCATGTGCGACAAAATTAAAATTAATCCTAGCCCATGTAAAATTATCTTTTTTTGAGCTCTAACAACACGTTCCAAAAGTTTGAATGGTTTGGAACACGTATATTTTGAAAAAAGTTGTTTAATGTGAATTTTTTTTTTCGATTTTTTTAAAAAAACGTTTATGTAGAAGTTTGAGCTCAAATAACGCATAAACGATCAATTTTTCATAAAAAATTGTAATAAACATTTTTAAAGTACTTTCTTAGACCTTTAAAATGAGCTTTTACAAAACCACTTAGCATGAAAATTAAGCGAGTTATGACGAAAATAAGTTAAGTAACTCGAATTTGAAAAAAAAAAAATGTCGGTAAATTTGACACCATGTGCAGCAAAATAAAAATTAATCGTAGCCCATGTAAAATTATCTTTGTTTGAGCCCTAACAACACGTTCCAAAAGTTTGAATGGTTTGGAACACGTATATTTTGAAAAAAGTTGTTTAATGTGAATTTTTTTTTCGATTTTTTTAAAAAAACGTTTATGTAGAGGTTTGAGCTCAAATAACGCTAAAACGATCAATTTTTCATAAAAAATTGTGATAAACATTTTTAAAGTACTTTCTTAGACCTTTAAAATGAGCTTTTACAAAACCACTTAGCATGAAAATTAAGCGAGTTATGACGAAAATAAGTTAAGTAACTCGAATTTGAAAAAAAAAATGTCGGTAAATTTGACACCATGTGCGACAAAATAAAAATTAATCGTAGCCCATGTAAAATTATCTTTATTTAAGCCCTAACAACACGTTCCAAAAGTTTGAATGGTTTGGAACACGTATATTTTGAAAAAAGTTGTTTAATGTGAATTTTTTTTTCGATTTTTTTAAAAAAACGTTTATGTAGAGGTTTGAGCTCAAATAACGCTAAAACGATCAATTTTTCATAAAAAATTGTAATAAACATTTTTAAAGTACTTTCTTAGACCTTTAAAATGAGCTTTTACAAAACCACTTAGCATGAAAATTAAGCGAGTTATGACGAAAATAAGTTAAGTAACTCGAATTTGAAAAAAAAAATTTCGGTAAATTTGACACCATGTGCGACAAAATTAAAATTAATCCTAGCCCATGTAAAATTATCTTTGTTTGAGCTCTAACAACACGTTTCAAAAGTTTGAATTGTTTGGAACACGTATATTTTGAAAAAAGTTGTTTAATGTGAATTTTTTTTTCGATTTTTTTAAAAAAACGTTTATGTAGAGGTTTGAGCTCAAATAACGCTAAAACGATCAATTTTTCATAAAAAATTGTAATAAACATTTTAAAAGTACTTTCTTAGACCTTTAAAATGAGCTTTTACAAAACCACCTAGCATGAAAATTAAGCGAGTTATGACGAAAATAAGTTAAGTAACTCGAATTTGAAAAAAAAAATGTCGGTAAATTTGACACCATGTGCGACAAAATTAAAATTAATCCTAGCCCATGTAAAATTATCTTTGTTTGAGCTCTAACAACACGTTTCAAAAGTTTGAATGGTTTGGAACACGTATATTTTGAAAAAAGTTGTTTAATGTGAATTTTTTTTTCGATTTTTTTAAAAAAACGTTTATGTAGAGGTTTGAGCTGAAATAACGCTAAAACGATCAATTTTTCATAAAAAATTGTGATAAACATTTTTAAAGTACTTTCTTAGACCTTTAAAATGAGCTTTTACAAAACCACTTAGCATGAAAATTAAGCGAGTTATGACGAAAATAAGTTAAGTAACTCGAATTTGAAAAAAAAAATTTCGGTAAATTTGACACCATGTGCGACAAAATTAAAATTAATCCTAGCCCATGTAAAATTATCTTTTTTTGAGCTCTAACAACACGTTCCAAAAGTTTGAATGGTTTGGAACACGTATATTTTGAAAAAAGTTGTTTAATGTGAATTTTTTTTTTCGATTTTTTTAAAAAAACGTTTATGTAGAAGTTTGAGCTCAAATAACGCATAAACGATCAATTTTTCATAAAAAATTGTAATAAACATTTTTAAAGTACTTTCTTAGACCTTTAAAATGAGCTTTTACAAAACCACTTAGCATGAAAATTAAGCGAGTTATGACGAAAATAAGTTAAGTAACTCGAATTTGAAAAAAAAAAAATGTCGGTAAATTTGACACCATGTGCAGCAAAATAAAAATTAATCGTAGCCCATGTAAAATTATCTTTGTTTGAGCCCTAACAACACGTTCCAAAAGTTTGAATGGTTTGGAACACGTATATTTTGAAAAAAGTTGTTTAATGTGAATTTTTTTTTCGATTTTTTTAAAAAAACGTTTATGTAGAGGTTTGAGCTCAAATAACGCTAAAACGATCAATTTTTCATAAAAAATTGTGATAAACATTTTTAAAGTACTTTCTTAGACCTTTAAAATGAGCTTTTACAAAACCACTTAGCATGAAAATTAAGCGAGTTATGACGAAAATAAGTTAAGTAACTCGAATTTGAAAAAAAAAATGTCGGTAAATTTGACACCATGTGCGACAAAATAAAAATTAATCGTAGCCCATGTAAAATTATCTTTATTTAAGCCCTAACAACACGTTCCAAAAGTTTGAATGGTTTGGAACACGTATATTTTGAAAAAAGTTGTTTAATGTGAATTTTTTTTTCGATTTTTTTAAAAAAACGTTTATGTAGAGGTTTGAGCTCAAATAACGCTAAAACGATCAATTTTTCATAAAAAATTGTAATAAACATTTTTAAAGTACTTTCTTAGACCTTTAAAATGAGCTTTTACAAAACCACTTAGCATGAAAATTAAGCGAGTTATGACGAAAATAAGTTAAGTAACTCGAATTTGAAAAAAAAAATTTCGGTAAATTTGACACCATGTGCGACAAAATTAAAATTAATCCTAGCCCATGTAAAATTATCTTTGTTTGAGCTCTAACAACACGTTTCAAAAGTTTGAATGGTTTGGAACACGTATATTTTGAAAAAAGTTGTTTAATGTGAATTTTTTTTTCGATTTTTTTAAAAAAACGTTTATGTAGAGGTTTGAGCTCAAATAACGCTAAAACGATCAATTTTTCATAAAAAATTGTAATAAACATTTTAAAAGTACTTTCTTAGACCTTTAAAATGAGCTTTTACAAAACCACTTAGCATGAAAATTAAGCGAGTTATGACGAAAATAAGTTAAGTAACTCGAATTTGAAAAAAAAAAATGTCGGTAAATTTGACACCATGTGCGACAAAATAAAAATTAATCGTAGCCCATGTAAAATTATCTTTGTTTAAGCTCTAACAACACGTTCCAAAAGTTTGAATGGTTTGGAACACGTATATTTTGAAAAAAGTTGTTAAATGTGAATTTTTTTTTTCGATTTAAAAAAAAGCTAAAAAAAAGGAAATTGTCTGTTTTGGCCAAATATGGCAACTGCTCATTATGCAAAGTAAGTTGTGGGTGTCTTGCAGAATTTTATATGGCGTTTATTGAAAATTCTCAACTCTTAACTGGAGCCAACTGAACGCTTGAACGTTGAAAAGCAACTACACATGGAGAATGTTAAAAGAAAATTTTGAGCAAACTCCTGTAAACGCCAGATTCAGTATCTCATAATTTAATGCAACATTTGAGAACAAAAATTAGGAAAGCTGATTCAGTTATACAAAATGTTTGTGATTATAGTGTAGTAACCATTGTTTCATAGATTAAAATGCAAATAATTAAATTAAAACAAACAAATTCTCTGTCCCCACACCCTTATAAAGCAAATCAAAGTTGCTGATATAACAAAAACAAAAAAGAAAAAAATATCTTTAAAACTATACTGTAGAAGTGTCTGGCACTAAAATGTGTGTACGAGCTCAAAACCAAACACTCTAAAAGCATGGGTAATATACTAAGGATTTTTAAACAAAAATTTAAGCATTGTAAGGATTATATCAAGAGGATTACCATCCTGTTCAAAGCCTAAGCACTGCTAGAACTTCGAGCTAGTTAAGAAAAAGATCAGTTATTGGAACTGCAGAAACTGATGGAATATATAACCAAACAAATCTATTGAATGTATTAACCTAAATAAGAAGAATCCACAATTATTAATAGGAGTTTTGTCAGGGAAACCATTTGAATGGACACCTGAAGACTCTAGATTTAGGAGAAAATCAACGTGCAGAGTCTCCTACGAAGACGACGAAATTTCTGTTCATATAATCTCGAGCCTTCACTCCACAGTACGAGTACCACAGCAAGAAAAAAAGTTACAATAGATATGTTGAGTCGCAAGTACTTATACATACAGGGATGGTAAAATTTTTGGAATAAAGAAGTCGAGATGGGCTGGACAACTCTCCAGATGGAGTTTTAATTTGATAAGAAATGAGAAGATATACCACTTCGATTCCTCTTATATATCAGTTTCTTATTGGAATATTTTATATAATTGTAATCACTGCTTCAATTTTTAATTTTCTATGGTTTTATTAATTAAATTAAGTCCCTTGTAAAAAGTTCTTGCCGTCGACAATGTCATTCAGTCATCGATTTCGATGATTCATTGACAAATAACAATGCCAAAAATTCCGCCAATTAGATATGTTGGTGGTTTGCGCAATAAATTTTTGGAAAAGAATGTGCTAACATTCGAAAACTGATGTTCGGAACGTATCGTTATAAATATTCATCCCTACGTAATCGATACTCAAACTTCTTGATTTTATTTTCTTTTAGAATGCAATTTCGGTAACATATTTCAGTTAGTAGATCATGCATTGAATAAATGAGATAAAATACTAGAAACAGGCATTGCACACATTAAATTAAATAAGCTTTTAGAGGAATATATAAAAATTATCAATTTTATTAAAAAAAACGATTTAAACTGCAGATTATTCACAATATTTTGTCGGGAGGTTGTCTGATGTAGAATGGGTTACAAAACTAGCATATTTAAGTGATATTTTTTCATATATCAACGATTTAAATTTGAGTTTATAAGGAGGTTTCATAAATGCGTTTCATATATTTGATGGATTTAAGAAAAATTATAATTTTTGAGTGGATAAAGTAATTTGCAACAAGATTTAATAGAATAAATTCAATCATTGGGCGACACTTACAATCTTTAAATATTAGTTTCGAGAAATATTTCCCATCTGAAAAAACCACGTGTGAAAGAAATGTGTGGATAACAAACCCCTTCATAACATATGACAGTATTAAGTTAAATTTAAATGACAGAGATTATGAGATTAGTGCAGATATTATATTAAAAGCAAGTTTTTCAACAATTTCCATAGATAAATATTTATGTGAATCGGGGTTTTCATGTATGAAATCGGCTTTTGGTTATTTCACCGTTCCGACTTCACTTGTATAATTTGGAATCAACAATTGACAAGTTGATTGAAGAAGAAAAGCAAAAATCTTCTCATTAACAATATCGTCGGCACCTTGGTGAATAACGAATGTAAAAAATCGCGTTTTTCAAATTCTATTAGATGGTCGTAAGCCAATGTCATTTTTACGAATTCACAGCTTTGCCCGATTAAATTATTCTATATTTACGAATATGAAATTCTACAGTATACACAGTTGAACAAATAAAATAATTTCCCAAACGTTATAATAAAAAAATATACCAGTACACGTACCCTCTGACTGGGATCAATTGATCAGATTGGCGCGTACAAAACCCAAACCTTACGATGTGACTAAGCTCCAGGAGGATGATGATTTTTCATATTTTAATCCCTATGAAGACAAATTTGACCACTGAGAAAAAACTGTGGTTTCTATATCGGAAATCTGAACTGAATAAAATTTTGGTCAAAAGTATTTTTATGACATTGATTTCGATGTTTTGATCCGAAAACGAGGGAAAAAATTCATTACTCCCAATGATAACTCTCCTGAACCTTTTATACTGAACGATGGTCAGATTTATATATTTGAGGTGAAAAAAAAAAGATTTATTGTAATTATGCAATCAAGGGGTAGTTCCCAGGGCATACGGGTCTTTTTATGAGCAGCTTCCGAGCTCAAAATCTGTCCGAGATTCTTTGGCAAAACCGGATAATACCGAAATTGAACAGTAAATTTATTTTTCATGTATTATGTGTGTTCGATGAATCGTTTGTAAAATGTAACTAAATTACTTAAATCTGATTATTTAGTTTCCATTATTTATATTATGTTTTTAAGGATTTATTACCTTATCTTGTGTTCAATAAAAGTTTTTCTTATTAAAAAACGTTTTTTTTATCTTTTCATCCATTATTATCAATTTTTATAGCAATTTTGTGTCCTAGATAAATGTAAAGTATCGATAATGAATTCTATTAAACTTCATTGAAAATTATCGAATATTATCTAAAATTTCGATATTTTACCTCCAATTCAGTGACTTTTCACGAAAAATGTCCATTTGGGTAAATTAGCAAATATTTTTACACAATTATTATCGATAATTTTACAAATAACTAAAATTAAAATGATACCTTCGAACGATAGTTTTAAAATTAAGGATATCTATAAAAATTTAAAAGTTGAAAATAACCAAACGCGTCAGGTGTATTTATCGATAAGGAAAGTTTCCAATAGGTCCAACAAATCTTCATAAACTTTACTGCAGTAGGTATATATAAAAGTAGACTAAAGCCGATTCATAAACTTGACTTTCCGTTTGCCGTTGCCGTTTGCCGTTGCCGTTTGCAGGTGACGTTTGCAGGTGACGTTTGCAGGTGACGTTTGCCGTTCAACGTCTATTGACACTATTCATAAACTTGACGCTTCTGTCTCTAGCCTAAAAATTTTGTTATTCTTTTTGACGTATTTATCGCTTTTTGTTTTCTCAATATTTTTGTGTTTTTTGCTTGTAATCCGGTATTTATTAACGATATTATAAAAGATATCGAAAATTCTTTTTTATTGGGAGCATTAGGCATAATCACATGACAAAGACAGACGGATGTGATTGGCTTTTTTCTATATAGTTTATGTTGAAAGTCATCACGACAGATGGCGACGTCAAACGGCAACTATGAATAGTCTTATGCATTCTAATGTTTTTATTTTTGTAACAACGTCAACGGCAACGATAAACGAAAAATCAAGTTTATGAATCGGCATTAGCCATTAACAGGAAAGGTGGCGTTTGAGAGATTGACTACTTAGCGCGAAGATTCGTAAATTATTTGTAAACAAACACGCCTACGACCCGATCACGCCATGATCCTTAAGTGATTGAACATCTTCCTTATTCCCTACTTTCTCGAATTTCTAACGGGAATTAGACGGACAATAAAAAATAAGTCAGACTCCACCTTTCTGTTAGTGTTACCGAAAGTTGCGTTTTAAGTGTTCCATGTAGTGAAAGTGACAGTTCCGTACTGCAAAACACTTTCTGGGGGCTCTGAAGAAGACAACTTTATGTGACTCTAGCCACTTCAATGTTGACAGTTGACAGTTTCACTCCGATGATTTTGCATAACCTAAAATTTTTAATTTTCTGAAATTATTTGTTTTATCCGAAGTTTTGTCTAAATTAATGAATAACAATGAATGAGGATGAAAACGAAAACATCAGCGATGAAGAGTTACTCGAATACACGCCACCTGATCCCACCAGAAAAGGTGAAAAACCCAACGGAAATCGTAGTGCTCGCTTATTTTTCAGAAAAATCTAAAATTTGGAAAATTTCTATTTTTAGTCTACATGATTAAAAGTACTCTCGCAATAAAACAAGATGTTTACATCAACAATTATCCAAAACTCATCAATTTCCTGAAGAAACAAAACAAAGGCTACACTGCAAAAAAATCAAAAACTTTAACCAGAGAAAATATAATAGAATTCTTGTTACATTCTTATGCGTCGTCTAAAAAATGTTGTGTACGCCGCGACTGAGATATTACTTTGTAACACTTTCAGTCCTTGGCATACAAATAACTATAAAAAAACGTTAATCGTGTTGCATATACCCGATAGCCGTTCATCGAATGACTAGATATGTTTGTATAAAGTGCAAGCTCCCAATTTGTTCAAAATGCTCAATTAGCAGTTGCTAGGAAGACACTTTTTCTGCTAAATACAAAAAATGTGTTGTTTCAATGTTTTTTATATTGTAACGTAGTGGTCTACAGCTTCTTTGACCTGTGAGCCATTTTTTCATATCTGGAAATAGAATATAATCCGAGGAGGCTAAATCTGACGAATGAGTAAGCAATTCAAACTTTAATTAATTAATTTTGACCATTGCAATAGCGGATGTGTGACCTGGTGCATTGCATTAAAAAAGTTGATGGAAATTATTCCTCAAGCATCCCAAAAACCGACGCCATGTCCTTCCCTGCAGATGGAACCGTCTTTGCTTCCTTTATCAGTCCATTGTTTTGATTGTTCTTTCGTTTAGGGTTCAAAGCGATGGACCCACGTTTTATTTGGATCTAATTTATCGACCTCTATTTCTGTGAAAAATTCACGACGTTGTTTTTGTTCCATCTTGCGCACAGTTCTTCCAAATCCAAATTTTCACTTAATATGGGATGTACCGCATTTTTTGAAATGCCTGCTATGTCTGCTAGCTCGCGGACTTTCAGTCGACGATCATCCAGTACCGCTTTTTGGATTTTCTTCAACATTTCTGGAGTCGTCACCTCATTTGGTCTACCACTGCGATGCTGGTCTTCGCAGGTATTTTACTGAAGACGTTCACTATTGATGGCTGTCAATTAAATACTAAACAACGTGGCGTCTTCAAACTTCAAACATATGCTGTATAGATTATGTACTTTCTAATACACTGGTATTTTCAAAGCAACTGCTGCCATCTCTAGGTCAGACCAGGTGTAATCTAATGAAGAGAGATGATTTACTAGGACCTGAAATGGCTAGTGATTCGTGAAGTACAAGGTTATTTGGTGGCTATATTTGATGATGAGCTTCTACAAGCAAAACCACGTTATTTGAGTTCATGTAGTTTATATTTGAGATTTAGTACAAAATGCAGATAATCTAATAGTAGTAGCTTGTTTTCTAGTAGAGAATTGTCAATCTGGAATACAGCCATGGGGTACATTTTTTTAAATAAAAATAATAATTCATTATTCTAAATATATTAGGTTAGTTATATCAAGAAGATTAGCTCTAAATATTTAATATATTTATAAATTATAAAAGTGAATGACTTGACTTTGATATGTTAAGTTTCTCCTTCTTTTTTTAATATTAATGAGCAGATATAAAACTTGGCGACTGATTTAAATTTTAACGTTATGGATCATAAATCGGCCACAAACTTTTGGGGACCGCACACTAATCTCATTACAAATAACTTTCCGTCATTGATATTCAAATATGTTATTAGTATCGACCCTCGGAAGCTTCTATAACGACGTTATTCTGGGGATGTATGATGTTACAGGAAGGAATATTTTCAAAGATTCGATCCGCAATTAGTTTTATATTCCATCGTCTAATTTTTTTTGTTTCTGATCTAATACAGGGGTGCACAGACTTATCTAGAACAGGGGCCACTTGAGGGATTAAAAATCATCATCATCATCATTCCCAGAATAATTTTTCTTTTCTTTTTGAATTAATAGAAATAATAATGTTACTCTCATGGGGTGTATAGTGAATAAAAACAGCTAGATAATATTTAATTTCAGATAATATAATTCCAAAACTAGCTGAATATAAATTATATTAAAAATGAAATATAACTATATAATATCAAAAACAAACTTAATTAAACTTATAAAACTAAACTTAATCATTATGTAACGAAAAGTACACTTTGATGCATGACACTGCATAGATTTCACGATTATTTTAATATCAGGTTCCAAATTAGATGTCGCCACACGTAAAATTGCTTCCAAACTCTCATTGGTTGGCCGGTTCCTATTTTTCGTTTTGTTGAGATTCATGAGAGAAAACGTTTGTTCACATATATTGTGTTGAACTAAATAGGCCGCTGCATTTTAGTGCTTTTTTCGCAATTCTTTGTAATGGTTTTTATCAAGGCAACCGTAGAAGTTGAGTAAAATTCCTTCATTAAATTTGTTTTTTAAATTCTCATCATTTTGAATGTCTATTAATTCCAGCTACATTAACTCGGGTGCATTCTTTGGGGAAATGTTAAAAGGGTTGCTGAAAATGTCTAACAGTGGTTCAACTTTTTTGAAATCAGTAACACGATCTTCGAAAAATCGCATCAAAATATCTATTTTCTCAACATAAGAGACGTTGATGTCCGTTTTGTGAAATTTCTCTGCAAATTTTTTATAGATTGAATTTATTTGGGTCCTGAAAAGACTCAACTTGCGTTTGACGAAACATGAGCGTACAGTTTAGAAATCAGTTGATCCTTACCCTGGAGACGCGTGTTTAAAACATTCAAATGACTTGTGATTACGAACGTCAGAATTGACGACTTCAGGAACGTTCTTTTTCTTTTTCACCGGAAATATTTTGATTTCTTCTATCAAATTAAGAAACCTCTCCAGTGTCAAACCACGACTTAACCACTTTACTTCAGTATAAAATAACAGATCACCATATTCACCGCCAATGTCTTCGAGAAATTTCTTGAACTGTCGGTGATTAAGACCGCGAGATGTTATAAAATTTATTGTTGTAACCACAACCTTCATCGAGTCTTCAATTCCCAATGTTTTCGCACAGAGGGCCTCTTGATGTATAATGCAATGAAAGTGCATTATTTCTTCCGTGTCTATGTTTAGACTTTTCAAATATTACAAAGTTATTATCGTAGATTTGCTTCCAACCATTGAAGCAGCTCCGTCAGTCGTAAGTTCAGATAATTTTGTTAAATTTAAATTTATTTTAGAGCATTCTTGCAGAAGGGCCGTGAACATGTCACTTCCTTTTGTTTGACTCGTACCAATCAGACTTCAAAATCTTGCGTCACACCTCGTAAGAATATTAAGAGTTGAGCAATGGAACTAATGTCAGTAGTTTCGTCAAGTGCCAATGAAAAAGCTTTTTAATTTTTAGATTTTATACCTAACTGCTGTTCTATATCAGTCGATAAAACCGTGATCCCTCTTTGAACGGTCATTGAATTGAATTTTCTCAAACTTCTTGGCCATTTCCGGATACATTTTATTTGCAGGAATATCTAAACAATCTTTAACAAATTCGCCATCTTTAAAAGGCCGACACCTCGCCGGTTAAGTAAGCAAAAGCAGTATGTTGTGTCTCATAGTGTCGTTTCACGTTATATGGGTGATTCCGTTCTAACTGTGATATTCAATGTCCTGTATTGTTTTTTTGTACTAGTCATTAATTAATAATCAATTAATAAAAATTTTGTGTTAATTGAATAATTCTTAAGATATTTAAACATTATTTTTATACAATATAACTTGCCACTTAAAGAAAACTTATACTACATCACTTGAATGTCAGTACCGTGTCATGTCCATTCCTAGAATTTACCGATAAATTATTAATTTTTTTTGTCGTAACAAATGATTTAAACTAATTACCTTATAAATTCTAATGTTTATGATCAAACTGAGGAAAATTGATGCACTTGTTGTTTAATATCTTAAGTTACCATGTCAGTACCGTGTCATGTCCATTCCTAGAATTTACCGATAAATTATTAATTTTTTTTGTCGTGACAAATGATTTAAACTAATTACCTTATAAATTCTAATGTTTATGATCAAACTGAGGAAAATTGATGCATTTGTTGTTTAATATCTTAAGTTACCATGTCAGTACCGTGGATAAATGAGTCAGTACCGTGGAACTCAAAATCCGACATTTGTGTCTTGCTCGTGATACTTTGAAGTTGTAGTAAATTCCTCTTAGAGTTTTATTTTTACAGTAAAATAGATGAATAATATGCATAAAAAAGTTAGAAAAGTTAAATTTTAAAATCTTGAAATTTTGAATACAAAAATCACAGTTAGAACGGAATCACCCATATACCTTCAAAATAAAAACCGAATTCTTGCATATTAAACAAACGATGCTGTTATGGAACATAAAAAAAAGTATTTCCCCGTCCAAATGTCGTGAAACTGTTGATTTTCATCTTTAACCTACTAGGTCCTGGCTTGTCCATATCGAATTTGATATAATACTCTGGTACGACGGGTGAGTTCTGTTGTATACCTGAACAAAAAAAAAACAGTAGGTACTTAATACGTTATTAATTTCGCCCTAATAATGACAAATGTAAAATAAAAAGTAATACATATCGATATTTACCACTATTTAGATTTCACTCAGGATACTATGAACAGTTTTTAGTAATGTTTATGAAAACTACGTAATAACATTGCACGCACGTTAGCAAATTTAATTATTCAACTACGCACTACCCAAACACCCGCGTCACTCGTTCACGACAGACACAAAACTTACACAAAACTCACTACACTTACACTTACTCACCTCGACCACACCGCTTTCGCCCGAATTCACTCGAGTACTAACCGAACAGTTCCGAGCGCAGGTAGTGCATCTTTGGCAACCTCACACGCAGCGCATAAGGTTGATTCACATTAATTTGTCAACAATTTATGTTTTCGGTAATTGTGTTGCATATTTTTGCCAAAAAACTTCAAAATATTTTTTTTTGTTTCGAAATTATTTAATTCGCTGACGAGCTCCAAGTAAAACACCCGTGAGCCGCATGCCTACAAAAACCGTTAACTTGAGATATATGAATTAACCAACGAAGTCACCTTAATTTAAAGCGTAGAATGGTAAAGATAAAAATGGGGGTTGCCATTTAAAAATTAAATAGCGAAATTCGGCACCATTTTCTGAACACCCTATACAAGTTTTTGTAAAAGTTTCAACAGATTTTGAGAGCTGTAAGTGTTATTTGTCCAAATCTCAAAAATATTAGACGTGACTCACTTAAACTTAGAGATATAATTTTTTTAGTGAAGGGCTGCATATGTCCAAAAATTTCGAAAATGTGAAATTATTAAAAAATGGTGGTCTTTAGGCATACGATGCTTTTATATATTGAAATTTCGCGTAGATTCCAAAAATTTAATAAAAACCATAACATTCCGTTTAAAATAACGAAGTTTGGGTCCACTTCTGGTATAACTGGAAGTTTCAGAAATTATTTTAGCTGAAACGAGCATTTCCGAAAACTCATGCAAGCAAATTTTCAGAACACTAGTCGCAGTACTTTTCCATATACATATCGATTCAGCTCTTCGTGAAGAACCCTATACATACTGCTTAGTGCATAGAGTTAATATTAAATAGAGTGGAATTGTACTATTGGAGAAGAGAGAAAGAGTATCAGTTAACCATTTTATAAGTTGTTGTTTTTTCTATAAACTTGATGTTTGTTGAAACAGATGTTGTGAAGCAATACAAAATCTATAAATTGTAAACCATACAACAACAAAGGGGTTTTCCAATAAGAGATGTTATTTTGATATTCAAAGAAAAATGCCATGTTTTGAGATAAATGATCGGATGTTTATTTCATTGTAAAGAGGAAGGTATGCCGTTAATAATGGAACACAACATCAGCCAAATGGCCGCCACGACTGCGCTTACAGGACCATATCCTTTTCATGAAATTTTCCGTAACCAAATTGCAAAGCGGCTGCCCTATGTCCTCGATAGCCTCACGAATTCCATCTTTGAGGTCTTGAATCGATGCTGGACTGTTAGCGTAGACCTTATCTTTCACGTGGCCCCAAAGGAAAAAATCACAAGATCTCGGTGGCCACTTGTGATCACCTCTTCGAGAGATAACACGGTCCGGAACTTTTGCCCGTAAAAGATCGATGATTTCGTTGCTTGTGTGGCACGTAGCGCCGTCTTGTTGAAAGTAAACGTTGTCCAAATCAATACCATCCAATTCCGGCCATAAAAAATCATTAATCATCTCTCGATAGCGCAATCCATTCACCGTAACTGTTGCTCCAGCCTCATTTTCGAAAAAGTAAGGTCCAATGACACCGCCAGACCATAAACCGCACCAAACAGTCACGCGTTGAGGATGGAGAGGATATTCAACAATAACTATTGGGTTTTCCGAGCCCCAGATTCGACAATTTTGTTTATTGACGTAACCACCAAGGTGGAAAGGGGCCTCATCAGTTAAAATGATTTTCATGCATTTCAAGGACCCAATCAGCAAAGACACGACGTTGTTGATGATCGGCCGGCTTGAGTTCTTGTGTTAACTGAACTTTATAGGCCTTAAGACCCAAGTCTTTATGCAAAATACGGTGTAATGACGTTTGTGGAATGGCTAATTCCAAAGAACGACGAGGAATGGACAAACCTGGGTTTTCTTCAACACTTTGGGCTACAGCAGCAATATTCTCAGTTGTTCTTGAGCGACGTGCACGGGTTTTATTCTTCACATCACTAACTTGTCCCAACAGCTCAAATTTTTCCACCAATTTCTGTATTGCGGTCCGAGAAGGTGCTTAACGTCGACCCAAAAATGTTTTAGTTTTACGAACCGTCTCTGCCAAATTTTCACCATTTTTATAGCGAATTTTATTAATTTCAATGCGTTGTTGAAGCGTGTATCGTTCCATTTTCATTAATGGCGTAGTTTTTACTTGTCAAATGTCAAAAAATGACAGCTTCAAAAGTGACATTTACCGAAATAGCGGGCTGTTCAAAATAACACCTCTTATTGGAAAACCCTTTACAAAGTGTTTCCATGATTATTTTTTTTCAAAATTAGTAAGATCAAGTGAACACAATATCAGTTTCTAATGAAATTGCTATTGGAAAAAACACATACTCGACACCCGATAAAATATATCTACTCACCAAACTTGTAGAACCCTTTTACGTTTGTCAAAGCTAGTCCGCAACTTCAAAGGATGTACATTAAACTTGTGTCTCTTCGCTATTCCAGAGGAATTACTTTTAAATAAATTAAGAAACTTTGAAAGCATCGCTTAAAAGAGATATTCACATCTGAACGTGAGGATTAAGTATTCGAAATGAGCTTACTTCAACGGAGCTGTACGAGAATTTATAACATAAAGGAATTTAAAAAAAGCTTTTTCAACTTTGTGAAGATATTTAGACATAGAAAAAACCCTTGTAATACTTTATATCAACTTCTAAATTGAAATTGTTATTATTTTTGTCTCCACATTTGTTTGTAATTTGAAAAAGTATCAGTGAATCGACTAAATCGTCATTTTCTTTTTGTTTCAGGCAAAAAACGGTCGAATTTATAAGAATTAAAGGTAGGATTGATCATAGTATTTACAAGTGCCGTTTTTTTGAACCTCCGATAGACTATAAATAAAATACAAGCTCATATAAAACAATTTTATTACCAAAATTGTTTTCAATGCCCCCTTCAGAGTACAAAACGGATCTCAAAACTTCTGAAAATTCCGTAGACAAAGTAGTAATGGTAAATCTGCGATTTTTTTCAACCTTTGTCTTAACTCGTCGAACCAGGTCATCCGAAACGACAGATTTGCGTTTTTCCCCCTTCATCATGCACATTACTACGGCCATCTTTAAACTTTCAACGCCAATCATTTATGAAGTTTTCCCGACACATTCTTCGATGGATTTCTGCAACACTACGGCCTTCGGCCTGTAGAAAACGAATCACGCTTCGCAATTAACACTTGGCAGGGGCATCAATAATGGCAGAAATGTTTACGTGGCTGTAACATAACGCCGACTGACGCCCGAATGTCAACAATGGCGGAGAGTGTAGTGCGAGAGCTTCGCAGTCGCCTACAGCGCATACCCGCGTAGCGTCTCCACAGAGCGATCGGAGGTTGAAGACAAAAACGGTCATCGTATATAACTAATAGTTACAATTACCCACTACTGTAATTAAATATAGTAAATCGGAAAAGATTATTAAAATTATTTACGAACCAAATAACAAGGAAACACTTCTTTAACCCTCAAACGAAAAAGTGGGGCTTCTAATACCATATTATGGTTTCTAGGAAGACAAGAAAGACGAACTTTCGTTCGGTTTTTGTCTGCCATACAAGTATTTAACAGATTTTTAATTGTGCTAATACTGTTTTCTTCCTGACATTCCATATTTCATTTCACAAATTTTTCGGTTTTCACACCTTCTAGGATTTCGTCTATATGATTAACGTCATCTTCTGCTTCGTCAAACAATTACATCACAGTTTCTTCAATGTTTCAATCACACTCCAGCCATTATTTTTAATGCAAAAAAACCATACTGACGGAAAGGTGATTTAAATTTCCATTATCTATCCAGATTCCGTTAGAAATTCGAAAGTGGGGGCTAAGAAACTGGGTCTTAGGTACCATCTCTCCGTTTAAGGGTTGGTTTTTCAAACTCTCTGAGTAACTGCAATCAGCTTTCTAGGCAATAAGTTTTGATATGAATGCATGGATGACTTGTGGACAATTACTTCTTATTTTAAAGTTTTTAGTTCGTTTTAGTTCGTCGTTCAAATCGGATTGCAGCAGTTATTTCAACATTCGCTTCTTTAACGGATTCCAGGGGATGTCAAGGTGAATTACCTCGTAAGGGACATAATAGGATATCTCGATTCATTCTTCTACTAATTTTCGCTGCAATGTTCCCTTCTACCAGCTCTTAACTCTCTTTTTAATGAACTTCAGTTCTACGATCTTTAAATTTTCTACACCATCGTCATGACTCTTAAAGGTATCTTCATGTACTCGATTCATTCTTCGATGAATTTCGCTCGAAATTTCTTCATTTTGATAATTCAACTGATTATAGCAAATCAGGTGCCGCTACTAGGTAGTAATCGTCGCCGACCGGCAACCGCACATGGAGACCCGGCTTAACGAATTATTAATTTTTAGTTTTAGACAGTTGTATCACTACTTACTTCAACATACATTACCTGTAATTTATAAAATAGATAATTTTACGAAATGTATTCCAATAAATTAATTTTTTTATCAAAATTTATACATATTTGAATGAAAAATCACTTCGTGATAAAATGATTTACTATTTGATGGCAATAATGACTTTTGATGCTGCCTGCCATCGAATGAATTAACTAAAATTTCGTGTCACATAAAATTATATGGTAATTAGTTTCGTTCGACACATAGGGATGAACCGTTTAACAAAATTAGGGGCATTCCAATATTCGTGAAACAGGTAAAAATTTAATATACAAAAAAAAACTATGTAACCTTCAAAATTTACTATTATCGTTTGTATTTCAAGGAAATACGACAAAAATAAACTTCATAGACGACTGTGATCATTCATTAAATGACGTTAATTTTTATGGCAATCTTTCAAATATTGTTAAAAATAAACTCGTAGACGTGCAAAGACATTAAATATGTGAAATATGAATAATTTTGGTTTTTAATTGCTCATTCTAGACGAAATAATAGACCATAGACTGAAATTTATTAAAAACATATTCAATTTTATCGGAAATTGAAAATGTATAATAAATACGGTATTTTCTGAAACTGTTTATATTCGATTTTTGTAATTTTGCACACAAAAATTCAATATCTAGAGAGAATGAGACCTCTAACTCTATTAGGAATGTACTAGATCAAAGAATTGATAATATGTTGAGATAAGCTTCTGCTAAGTCATCAATTTCATTCATAGAATGTCGAAAATAGTCTATTGCTTGAAAACCACGTGGCACATCATTCTGGCAATATCGCGAAGCTCTAATCTCAATGTGTGAACACTGAATGAAGTTTTTGTTTTTCTGAATTGTTTACTACAGAACTTTAATGCATTTTGATACATATTTATACCGAAAAGAAGTTTTTTAATAATTCTAGAAAGTATATGTAAACAAATAATATCAAACGGCTTCCGAGAACTTTTGCACCAAATTTTAGACTTTTCCATTATAACTGAACAGAATCGGCTTCACGGTCCATGTTATGGACGAGTTCGTAGCAATATTAATGAAAAATATACCAATAAGAATACAGGAATTTAGATAAAAGGACTTGAAAGTATCGACTGCCGCAAATTGGAAAGAAATAATGAGAGACAGAAGAGAATGGAATAAAAAGGTACACGAGGTAAAACTGAGTTATTCTATAGCAGAAATAAGTTGAAATAAAATAAGAATTCATTTATATCAAAGTAAGAAACATAAATATATAGAATTTTTGAAGAATAAGCCTTGCAACTTATTTTTTTCTTAAGTCGAGCTCATTTGAAATTCGTTATATATTCAAGTAGCCCCAATTAGCTCAAACTCTCGCTTTTTTCGTGCGTTTTTTTTTATTTAATTTGGTAGTCGTGTCAGAAGTATATTCCACGTGGCATAAATATAACTGGATGGTCCTTCAAACGGAATAAATGAGGATCTTCTCACAATAGAAAGGATAATAGGATATGGATGATGCTATATGTGTTATGACAGCCGTGTTACGTGGACGAATCGATCGGAAAAAATACACGTAACTAACAAGGTGTCGGTAAATGTTGACAATTTCATTTATACATAATATTTTATGGACTTTGGCGGTTTGGTGTCTTCATTAATTTATTAGTACACTTCCAATAATCTTATGTGAAACAATTGATGAAACTTATCATTCAAAGTCGTATGTTTTAACGTTATATATCATTTTCTTGAAGTAGTTACTGATTTTGAATGTTTAAAATCATAATTGATGTATCTCTAATAGTTTAAATAGGTACATCTTCTTAAAAAATTAGAATAAAGTAAACCTGATGAATTTCTTTACATTTGTTCAAGCTACGCTGTTCAATCTCATATTTTGAATTACAGAAATATAAAAAAGGATACGTGAAGGATTCAATTTCATCAAAAAAGATCAAGCACTATCCTGATATCATTTTAAATATAGATAAAGTATCAAAACGCGAAACTTTTTGATGTTTGTTCAGTTACATAAGGGTAATAGATAAAGTCCAGTTTCTACTGGTTATATACATAACAAATCTCAATAAAAGGGTCCGACAGGCACAATTAGATGATTATTTCTGATTTTGAAACCAAGTACCAAAAAGTCTATTGACCTGTGTTATCTATCAGGTTATCGAATCTTTCTCGCACAATTATTTTATCAAACGATGTACTATAAATAACAAAACATTGACCAGATGTTAAATATTTATGTTAGAACGCGTTTCTCTCTTCGGTAATAAAATCGAGAAAGACCGGTTTGTAGGAGAGCGCTTCTTACAACTTCTCTAGAAAAATTTCCCTTGTTCGTGACTTCCAACGTATAATCATCCCTTCGTAAATTACGAATAGGAGGAACAGTGAGAAAACACAGAGAGGTTTTTTCAGTTTCTTTTCACATAAACATAAAAACTGAATTACCTACGACTGATTCCATCAAAAGGGTACGAGGGCAACAACCTTTCGCATTATTTTACTTTCGATGTTTCTTAGAAAATAATGAATATAAATGATAAACCACTCAAATTAAAAAGAGAAATTCACTTCTGTAACGCTCGTACCAACTAATCCCACCATCATTTCAAAATTAGTTTGTGAAAGATCATAGGTTAGGTTAACAGGGTGACCTCCACTTTTCAGTCAAGATCAACTCGGAGGCCTTAGGCCCATTGTGATGCCCTTGCTGACTTTTCAGTCAGCACCATTTCACTCCCCTTCTCTATCTCTTCCGTTGCCAGGTCCTTGCTTTTCCAGTTGGCAATGAAGTGATTCAAGTCCTTCGCTGCTTCTTTCAGACATTCCAATGTTTCCCTCCTTACACATTATAGTCGCTTCGACGCCAATGCTGTCCAGTGACACATTAGGTGTTCTATTGTCTCTTCCTCTTCACTGCATTCTGCACAGAGATCGTCGCTTCTGATACCCATTTTCCCGAGTCTAGAGCCTACTGTGCAGTGACCGGTAATCACTGCTTGGACCCTTAGTATCGAGGCTTTCCCATAGCCTAGCAGTTCTGTTGTCTTCCTCTTCTGTAGAACCGGCCACAAGGAGCGTGAGATGACACAGTCATATCTATTACTCTCAGCAATTTGATCGGTGGTAGTGGCAAGCCCACCACTTCGTCCCCGCTCCTTTTTTTGCCCAGGGGTGGGGTAGAAGCTAATGCCTTCCTCACAACGGGCGGGTGCAAATGCTTTGAGTTTGTGTGGGACCACCCTCCTCAATCCTTGGGAGTGTTGTACGCCGGGAGGACAACAAATTGTCATTGCATCAGCGTACAACACTTGATCCTTTGGATTTTTGAGCTGTTTATTAGCTTCACTCCTCTCCACCAGTCCGTCAAGACGGCACAAGAAGAGAGAAAGTTACTGAGCCACTCCACCAACTTCAAGGTCTTACAGCTCCCAGGAGTGGTCGTCCCCACTCCAGGTCTCTCCCAATTTGGCTAATTTGTCTGCCATTTGATTCCCTTCTACATTTCTGTGTTCAGGTATCCTGCAGAGTCGAACCTTTTAGTCATGAATCCATGACAGGGCTTCGCGACAGCTCACCACTGACCTAGATCTCACTACCGTAGACGATAGTGATCTCTGCGTCGGATTAGTTCCGCGGCTCGATCTGTTGCCCGCAGTTCGGCCTGCAGTCATTTCTAAGCATCAAGGATTTTCTTATTCCCAGAACTCCAGTATACTCCCGCTCCCGTTCGTTCGTCCTTTGTAAAAAAGGATAATTTTGTTACAAAAATTCAACTCAAATAGTGGTATTTCTTGCTTTGATTTAATTAAATCTATGAAAGCTGGAACACACATGTCTATAAATGAATCAGGACTGGAATTTCTGTTTCAAAAAAGCTAATTATCTAGTTTCTGAAGTATTATCTTGACTATTATAACTAACAAGTTACTTTATCATTGTTAGAAGAGTAAATTTCTGTTTATTGTATCTTATTTTGCTAGTTTGCTATCCTCAGGGCCTCTATTAGGAATAGAAGATCGTCTGCGTATGCAGTTGCCATAATTTTTGGTCCGTAATTGATTCTAAGTTCTCCATCGTACATTATGTTCCATAGGACAGGCTGCGAAAGAGATACCTGTGGTACTCTCATCGGACACACATGTTGGATTATCCCTGATCTGTTTTTTCTGTTTTGAGGTAATTAATGATGCACTTTACTAAATAATAAACTTTCCCCCGTTCTTTCATCAACAAAAATGAGGTTTGGTTCCACCTTGAAGTATTGAATAGATTTCTGATATCCGGCGTTACCAACAAACACCATTTCGCCTCTCCTGTTGTTGTTGATCTCTGTTTGCTGAATCCACGTTATTTTTTCGGCAATAGACATCATGATCAAATTTCTCAGCTCTCTAGGTACTTCCAGGTCTTCTACAGCTGACTCTTTTTTACCAGTTGGTCAAACGAACAGTTAGAGAAGGTCGATGTACGACGGAGGTTCAAATATGAAGTGGAATTTTTGAATAAACGAGCGAAAAATTCTAATCCGAAGCGTATAATACAGCCGGGACCGCTTAATCTCGCTTTTTAGTGTATTTTTAGCCATGAGCGAGAAGGATGTACCAGTGCATATTCCGCAACGCATCATCATTATTAGATAAAATTCTCGGAAATTCTGGAAGACCGACGTAGTACTGTACGCGATATGGCTGAAGAATTGGGCATCAGGGTGCCGAAACTTTAGAATTTTGAGCCTAAATTCGCACGCTGGAAAGTTGGCATGCATCTCCTGCAGCGGTATGAAGAAGGAGGAGAAAATGTTTCGCACCAAAACCTGTGTACTGGCATTTGATGGATTGCGATTCGAAAACAAAGCAGAGGCAGAATCTTTCAATTTCAAGGATTTAGTTTCACAAGAACTCTATGCATTGGCTTGTTAGTGTAGGGTCTTTTCTCCTTAACAAAGTTTCAAATAAAACTTTTAAGGACGAAATCATGTTATAGTACAGGAAAAATTGTTTTAAGCCCGAAATTAAATTGGGCGCTTTTGATTTTCTATATTCTTAGAGGTTTTGGTTAATGAATAAGCCTAGCAATTCTTAACAAAATCACGGGCATAGATTTTCGACATTTTGGGACTTGAATCTCGAATAACTCGAAAACTAAGAGGAATTCGGAGAAAACTGTCTTAGTAAAAAAATATAGAGCACAAAATTTTCTACAAAAAAAGTCTCCAGTTATTTTTTCGGTGGAGTCAGTATTTCATAGTAAATCTCCCTCAAAGCGGAAATCCCGTTCCAAGTGTACATGAAAACTGCTTTAAATCTTGGAAAACTTTCGTGAGCGAATGGAGAGATAGCAAAAGTGTGTACAGTGTGATGGAGAGAGGAACTGGAGAAAATTTCTACTCTGTAACTTGATAATAAGATTTTTTATAGCAAAATCACGGTTTGTATTTGAACTACCCTCGTAGAAAAAGTTTATCAATATGACGCCTTCGTAATTATTGAAGGTTGATTTGTCACCTTCCTTGGATATTGGACATAATACTCCAGATGTTCAATTGACTGGCATTTTATTAATTTCCTCGATTGTGTAAATAATATTGTCATCATCGGGTGTTCGGTTATTTTTATATATTCTTGGTATCATTTGGGGAAATCTGTTCATCATATAAGTTCACTTTTTTCTCTATTAAGTAAATCTTCTACTTTAATAATCCTTAATCAAAAAATTCGATTCTAATTTTTGTTTAATCGAATTTACAAATACTCTACATCATTTTATATTAACAGAAAATGAAAAAAACCTTGTATCTATTAATTTTGAGTTTTTTTTTTATTGAATTCAGTCGTCATACTTCGAATAGATAATTTTCAAATTATAATATTCATATTTTTACAGCTTTTGTTCAGTTTTTTCTACAAATAACCCTTCATCGATTAGAACCAATTAGTAGTTGAACTGATTGATGACCCCTGTGGTTTCACTCCGACGATTCCATTTCGAATACAATGAATGAATGCAATCTGAATGCTTCCGAGTTGAAGGTACAAAGGTTTTAAATGAGTTTTTTACAGAGAAGCGAACGTTTTCATATAGTACTTTTTGATATCGACACGTAGCAATTAGACGATGTGAATTTTTTGACTATTTGTTGGAGAGGTTTTGCGTAT
Source organism: Diorhabda carinulata (assembly GCF_026250575.1). Lineage (NCBI taxonomy): Eukaryota > Metazoa > Arthropoda > Insecta > Coleoptera > Chrysomelidae > Diorhabda > Diorhabda carinulata. The sequence goes on from NC_079468.1 coordinate 3,405,429, forward strand.
TTCCAACGATAATATTAAATTGCTTGGTAAATTCATTATATAGCTTTAATCCCGTTTCATGGTAATTTACTGTGACTTTTTAGCAAATTCATTAATCGTATGCTTAACGCAAGATCATTTATATTTGTTGCGGAACTGTCTTCGAACACCATTTATTTCCAAAAATATCTCAGAATGATCTCGGTAGAAACATTTTTCATTTCCTGATTAGATTTTTAAAATGTTTTGTTTTTCAATTAGGAGATTTTGAAGATTGAATTGTTAATGAGAAGTGAGATGTCAGCTCCAGCAATTACAAGTTTCTTCTATTGTGATATGTGATTACTTATTTTTTGAATAGCACTCGTAGTAAAATAACGTGAAATTCAGACGCCATTTCAAAATTTTAGTTTTACAAGAATTCTATGCGTTGGCTTGTTAGTGTGTGGTCTTCTCTTTCTCACAAAATCAATTTTAAATAAAACTTTCAAGGCCGCAATCATGTTATAGTACAGGTAAAATTGTAATAAATCTGAAATTAAATTGGGCGCTTTTCATTTTCTAGATTCTAAGAGATTTTTGGTTACTGAATAAACTAGAAATTCTTAACAAAATAACGGGCATACATTTTCGAAATTTTAAAACGCGAATAACTCGAAAACTAAGAGAAATTCGGAGAAAACTGTTGAACAAAAAATATACAGCACAAAATTTTCTACAAAAAAGTCTCTAGTTATTTTTTCGTTGGAATCATTATTTCAGAGGAAATCTCCCTCAAAGCGGAAAGCTCGTTCCAGGCGTACATGGAAACTGCTTTAAATCTTGGAAAACTACTTAGTTTTCGAAAAATTAAAATGCATCATGATGGTTAAGATCTTTATTTTCTATTCGGGTAAGCTAGCATAATTTTCGACTTGGGAAATTTTCGAAAATCTTGCGATATGAAGAGGTATATTGGTCACATAATCACATGGATATATTTCATCATTCGCCATATAAACAAGCAAATCCAACGAGAAATTTGTCATTAGTGTTATTATCAATATTTTCACTTAAATAACACACTTGAATTACTTCTTGGTTTCAAATGAACTAACTTTTAAAAAACGCGACCATGAACACTATCATCGTTCTCGATTGATTATTGTTTCAATATTCAAAGACTTCTTAATAGTTTCTCTTTCACAAAAATGTTGCTACTCATTTTGTGCTCTACAGTTTTGACTCCGGTACTTTTTTCGAGGTCTACGTAGTTTTTCGAGATTCAAAATATTTTTGAGCATTCAAACCCATTTTATAATGGAAATTTTGAGGTACAAAATGCTGTATTTCCACAGTTTTCAAGTTATCCAAAATTCAAAATGTTTTTGAGTGCATGAACACATTTTACGGTGAAAATTTTGAGGTTAGGGAAAATACTTACAGACCAATATGTAGAGAATTTTGTGCTGTACATTTTTTTCTCCAGCACATTTTTCGCGAATTCCGTGTATTTTTCGAGTTAATCGGGATTCAAAATATTTTTGAGTGTGTAAACCCAGTTTAATGTGAAAATTTTGAGGCTAGGAACAAATAACAGGAATACTATTTTTGTAGAGAATTCAAATTCAAAATTTAAGAGCTGCTAGACTTATTCAGTATCCCAAAGCCTCCCAGAATCTAGAAAATCAAAACCGCCCAATTTTACTTAAGGTCTTAACCCAAAATTTACCTGTACTATTATCCCAAGAATGATTTAATCAAAGTCTAAAACTTTGGCTTAAAACCCTACAATACAATTTCTTTGTATGATTATTTAATAAAAAAAGGGAAACATTGAAACCCACATTATTTATAAAACAACTTTTATATATTTTGAATGCGTATTTTGTCTTTCTTTGGAAATATTATTCCAAAAATCAAAGCGTACTTCTTACAATTTTTAGATTGCTACGTTTTGGCGGCTGTACTAAGCGAATTCGCCAAATATTGAAATATGTCTGCTTGTACACTTCTCAACTTTAGTACGAGTTCCCGTGAGGTTATAATTAATTTTCTGTCATGATATAGATCATTGTGTTTTAATACTTCATATTCCATTTACCGTATGGGCATAAATTATATATTAAGGAACAAAAAACAGTTCAACTTAATGTTTAATAACAAAATATGAATCTAGGTTCATATTGTGTTTGTTTAAAGCTGAATTTCCTGCAGGAAAGATTGACTCATGACTCATTTTAAGTCTCTCCTTTTTTTAGAATATGCGAGCTCTAGTTCGAAACCCAGTTTCCTAGGATAAGCTGTTCTCTAAGTATTCTTCCCAACTGTTATATTTTCCTATCCATCAAGGCTTTTAAGTCGGCATTATTCCACCTTCTGCTGCACCTTTCCATGTGGTGTTGGTGCCAAAATATTCACCAGGAAGTGTAGTACAGATACCTTGTCTGTTGAGAAACCGAGAAACTGAGAAACCGTTGTTTTTGCCCTAATTATTTGGCTTTTCCGTAAACGATGGCGATGAAAACATCGTTGGCTCATTATACCCCTTTTCAAGTTTCATTTTCGACCATAATTAGAATATCATGGAAATACTTGACACTTTAAGGTAATTTTATACTTCCTACGCCTCTAAATTCAAATCAAAATTTCATCACCAAATTACTGACTAACTTATAAACAAAAACCGAAGCAAATGAAGAATATAATGGAAACAACGTTTTAACTTTTATATTTATCTACAATTTCAGTTTCTTTGAATATTCAAATATTTTGTACACTATTAAAAACCTATAAATAGTTCAACTGTAATTTGTAGTCACCAAATATCTAAATTATACAAATTACTTTTTTAAATGTTTCTAACATAATTTTCAAGCTAAGACATATATGAAGTTATAACCGTTCTCCAATTCATCTTCAGAAGAATTTACAACTTATATCATAATGAAGGTAGAATAGTTAATGCTTCCAAAAGCACTTTGTTTTTATTATATCTAGTCATAATTTGCACTTAGAATCTACGTTTCAAGACACTTCGTAAGCATTATCATTTTTATTATACAACGATAAATTTGCCAGCTTCCTGCTGTCTTTTCGGAAAATTTACGAGTTGCTTTATAGCTGAATAAATGATTTGAGGTCCGTTGGTTTTACTATTACACAAAAAAATGTGTGTTTGAAAGAATCGATCTGTAAAGTGGATGAAAATACTTGGAGTTATTTTAAATAAACAAAAGGATGAAGTAAGAATATGTTTTATCGTTTTTTTACATTATTAATAACAGAAAATGGAAGCATCAATCTCAATCTGAACTCTTAGTGAAGTTAACTCAATTATGGAATATGCAAGGCGTTCCAGGACTTGAGGAAAAACATTCGGGAGTGAATAGAAGACGTGAAAAAAAGAATTTCTCATTTGACCTATCATTTCTGAGTCTCATCTGCCCCTAAATGTAATTTAAAGGAATTAATAAAACCGTCTTGTGTGAAACCAGCTTCATCAGTAAACATTTTGAAATCTTCCGTAGATTTCGGAAGTGTGGGTAGGAGTGCAGTTTTTTTGTTTTTATTTGATAAGTTGTAAGAAAACTTATTTACTAATGTGAATAAATTGAAATATATCATGTATTTATTATAACACAAATAATAGAACAGAAGTTGTAACTAAATCAAATTAAATCTCTAATGTATTAATGACTACTGTATATATTCATCTTGGATACTACAAATCAACTAATGTGACAGCCATTTGATCTAAACGTCGATAATGAAACTGGAATTATCTTGCGTCCTCATAACTTGTCCGTCAGATTGGACTAAATCCGAGCCCACAGCACTAGCTTTGTTTGTAAAAATAGCAGCTTTAAACTAAATCGGATTACTTCCAGACCATTCCATAATTTTTTATAGAATAGGTTGTTGGTGTTTATTGGGGTGGCTGCTTTAAACGATGACGACGATATCACACTGGATATCTTCGACGATGTTATAGATCTTGATCAAGCTTTAACCTCAAGCCTTTCTAAAGTCTATCCATCGATGGCAACCTGGATAAATTGATTTTTAAGACAGGTACTAAACCAGTCGAGACGGGAGGTTGACATGCCAGAACCTGCCAGAGATGGAAGCTACAAACGACGATGACGATATCACACTGGATATTGTCGATGAAGTTATAGATCTTGTTGGCAATTCTATCGAGGAAATCGTTGATGTACATGTAGGTGATAAGATAGGAACACAAGCTTTAACCTCAATCATTTCTAAAGTCTATCCATCGATGGCGATCTGGATGAATGGATTATTAAGAAAGTTACTGAACTAGTCGATGAGGGAGGATAACATACCGCATGATGGACTTACTAGATCGTTGACATACCAGAACCTGCCAAAGGTTGAAGCTTCAAACGACGATGACGATATCACACTGGATATTGTCGATGAAGTTATAGATCTTGTTGGCAATTCTATCGAGGAAATCGTTGATGTACATGTAGGTGATAAGATAGGAACACAAGCTTTAACCTCAATCATTTCTAAAGTCTATCCATCGATGGCGATCTGGATGAATGGATTATTAAGAAAGTTACTGAACTAGTCGATGAGGGAGGATAACATACCGCATGATGGACTTACTAGATCGTTGACATACCAGAACCTGCCAAAGGTTGAAGCTTCAAACGACGATGACGATATCACACTGGATATTGTCGATGAAGTTATAGATCTTGTTGGCAATTCTATCGAGGAAATCGTTGATGTACATGTAGGTGATAAGATAGGAACACAAGCTTTAACCTCAATCATTTCTAAAGTCTATCCATCGATGGCGATCTGGATGAATGGATTATTAAGAAAGTTACTGAACTAGTCGATGAGGGAGGATAACATACCGCATGATGGACTTACTAGATCGTTGACATACCAGAACCTGCCAAAGGTTGAAGCTTCAAACGACGATGACGATATCACACTGGATATTGTCGATGAAGTTATAGATCTTGTTGGCAATTCTATCGAGGAAATCGTTGATGTACATGTAGGTGATAAGATAGGAACACAAGCTTTAACCTCAATCATTTCTAAAGTTTATCCATCGATGGGGATCTGGATAAATTGATTTTTAAGACAGGTACTAAACCAGTCGAGAAGAGAGGATGACATACCGCATGATGAACTTATTAGATCGTTGACATGCCAGAACCTGCCAAAGGTGGAAGCTTCAAACGACGATGACGATATCACACTGGATATCGTCGACGAAGTTATAAATCTTGTTGGCAATTCTGTGAAGTAAATCGTTGATGTACAGGTAGATGACAAGATGGGATCACAAACTTTAACCTCAAGCCCTTCTGAAGTTTACCCATCGATGGCAACCTGGATGAATTGATTCTTAAGAAAGTTACTGAACCAGTCGATGAGGGAGGATAACATACCGCATGATGGACTTATTAGATCGTTGACATGCCAGAACCTGCCAAAGGTGGAAGCTTCAAACGACGATGACGATATCACACTGGATATCGTCGACGAAGTTATAGATCTTGTTGGCAATTCTGTGAAGTAAATCGTTGATGTACAGGTAGATGACAAGATGGGATCACAAACTTTAACCTCAAGCCCTTCTGAAGTTTACCCATCGATGGCAACCTGGATGAATTGATTCTTAAGAAAGTTACTGAACCAGTCGATGAGGGAGGATAACATACCGCATGATGAACTTATTAGATCGTTGACATGCCAGAACCTGCCAAAGGTAGAAGCTTCAAACGACGATGACGATATCAAACTGGATATGGTCGATGAAGTTATAGATCTTGTTGGTAAATCTGTGAAGTAAATCGTTGATGTACAGGTAGATGACAAGATGGGATCACAAACTTTAACCTCAAGCCCTTCTGAAGTTTACCCATCGATGGCAACCTGGATGAATTGATTCTTAAGAAAGTTACTGAACCAGTCGATGAGGGAGGATAACATACCGCATGATGAACTTATTAGATCGTTGACATGCCAGAACCTGCCAAAGGTGGAAGCTTCAAACGACGATGACGATATCACACTGGATATCGTCGACGAAGTTATAGATCTTGTTGGCAATTCTGTGAAGTAAATCGTTGATGTACAAATAGATGACAAAATGGGATCACAAACTTTAACCTCAAGCCCTTCTAAAGTCTATCCATCGATGGGGACCTGGATGAATTGATTCTTAAGAAAGTTACTGAACCAGTCGATGAGGGAGGATAACATACCGCATGATGGACTTACTAGATCGTTGACATGCCAGAACCTGCCAAAGGTGGAAGCTTCAAACGACGATGACGATATCACACTGGATATCGTCGACGAAGTTATAGATCTTGTTGGCAATTCTGTGAAGTAAATCGTTGATGTACAAATAGATGACAAAATGGGATCACAAACTTTAACCTCAAGCCCTTCTAAAGTCTATCCATTGATGGGGACCTGGATGAATTGATTCTTAAGAAAGTTACTGAACCAGACGATGAGGGAGGATAACATACCGCATTATGGACTTACTAGATCGTTGACATGCCAGAACCTGCCAAAGGTGGAAGCTTCAAACGACGATGACGATATCACACTGGATATCGTCGATGAAGTTATAGATCTTGTTGGCAATTCTGTGGAATTGGAAGTTAAATATCTGTTAATAAATTGCTACTGAGTGAAATAAAGTGAAGAACAGAATGTATACAAGATTTTTTCCATAAAATGAGAAATGAAACACGTTGACGTCCGCCCGTGGCAGTTACCGGAAGTCGATTCAGATCGAAATAAATGGATAATCAAAACAAATTGAGCAAGCAAAGTAAGTCTTTCAATTCCACAAAATGCAATTAAAATGTTCCTCGGATGAAAGAGAATCACTGATTAAGCTATTGTTATACAGCAAACGTTTGAATATCAAAACTGTGTTTTGGGTTTTCGTTATCAATACGTTGATTACGAGGGGAGATCAAGAAGGAGAAATCTGCGTATATTTTTAAATTCCTGTATTTTTGACAAGATGCATTGTGATTTGAACAAATAGCATGAAATTAACCTTTTTATTTGTATGAATTTTTGAAAGGAATGAAGAAACTTTGGAGTACAAAAAGGACTATGTTTTATTCAGAAAATTGAACGCACTTTTTTTCTTCAGGTTTTATACTAGAACTTGTAATAGAATAACTGCTATTTAGATGTTTTTCTGATGTTATAAATGCTGTAAAGTCATTAATCGACATTCATCTCATTCAATACAATGTTTATGTTTATAAATACCAAAAAAATTAGACGCAAATGATCAAAATAACTATTTTGAATGTGTGATTGATTTTCTTTTGGTATCTGAAGACAATTTTATTATCGAAACGTGCATTAGACAGTATAATTGTGAGAAAATGAGTAAATTAAATAAGTTCTGTTCAGTTTTGAAACTGTTTGTAACTTACGCTTAAAAAGTATCGTGCTTTATATCATTCAACCTGGTTAGTTTGCAAATTGTATTTAAAGAATTTTTTTTGTGGATAATTTTCCTACAAAAATAATTTCTAATGGATTCAGTAGATGTGTTATAGATTACTAATCATTTTTTAACGTAAAGGAGAATTTAGTCCGATCGATTTTGAAACGAGAATGTAATAAACAGCTAGGATCAAATGAAACTATAGAAAAAAGTGGAAAAATGATTAAAAAAGATGAATCTTGACAAAGAAATGTCAAAAACAACCATAATAGAAAACTATGGAGAAGAAATGCAGGGAAGCAAGAAAAAACTGTAAAAGAAATATGAATGAAAATGTTGTATATCTATATGAAGATCAGTTAAGTCTTGGTCTTGGTCTTACAGTGAGATAAATGGCGGTGTTCTTGGTCTTGGTCTTGCAGGGTCTAGTTTTGATCTTGCACTTTTTCAGTAAAGTTATATCGAACGCTTCAAAGAAAATTTTAAAATAGGGTTTCAAGTAAATGAGAAAATTCGAGAAATATAAAATGTTTCAAATCGAAGCAAATGCAAAACTGTCTTATTATTGTTATTATTATTTGGACAGTAAGATACTGTAGAAAATGTATAATTAATTTTGTTTTTCTTAGCTATTGACCAACATTTGAAGACAACTCTTCTGTATTTCTCTAATTTTCGACTCAAGAATTTAGCGCGATATTTGAACAAATAAAATGATGAAAAGACTACAAAACCGCTGGGGTCTTGCATGATTGATTTTGCACAAATTCTGCACAGCTTGCTTTTGATATTGATTTTACGGACCTTAAGCTGGTCTTGGTCTAGAACTGGTTTATGTAAGACTAACACTAAGACCGCAAAATTAAAACAAGTGTTTTTCATCACTTAAATCACATCACAAATGTAGAAATTTAAACATTATTTTTAGATAACTCTATATGATAAAAGCGGTTAAATTTGTAATATATCGAGTTCAAATTCATTTGAATAGCAAATGACTAAAATCATCAATACAGCGGATGACCTATATACCCATTTATGTATAAAACATGTCACTTAATAGACATGCCAATCAAATTGATAGAAAAAAACATCGTTGTTTTGATTTATTCATTTAATAGGTAAATAATCTATAATTCTATAATTCCGCACATTAATAAGCGAGTGGGTATTTTTTATTTATTTTAAAAATTGAAAATTGTTGCCAACAACAAAGATAAAATGGAAACGAAAACTGGATTCAATCGGCGATGCTCCTTCAAAACCAGTTATTTAAATTATAATTATATACTGATCGATAAGTCATAAATTTGATAGAAATTGATTCCATATTTCTTTATATTCTATTAAATGAAATTTGTGGATTTTGGATCTTCAATGATCATCAATTTTAACACCTCGTAAGTTTCTCTACCTATGGAATGCTTCCACAAATTGTTCCATCGGCTCCAACTTAATATGAAAATCCAGAAACAAAATCCATTTTCTCCTAACAAAGACTTCCATGATTACTTTTTGTTGTTGTCTTTTCAAAATAACATTTTTAGCAGAGCATTACCCATTGATGTTTTTCGCATTTGATTTCTCTTCAAAACTACTGCAGTTGTTTTCATTCTGGAAGAATAAGTCTAAAGAGGACGGTGGACCTAAATCTTTTCGAGGATGTCTAAGAGCTTCAGGTCTTTTTTTTTAACTCTACATCAAATTCCCTACCGTCATTAGATTGAATTACTCAAATTCGTTCAATCAGCTCTGAAGCCCATTGGAGAGGAATGGCACTAGAAAAGAATGTAGCTAGGAAAGGAATCAGTAGGATTGAAATAGGCAGAGATACTGGAAACCTAAACGAAAAAGATTTATTGAATTGAACACACTACAGGTGTTTTTCCTAAATGTAGATGAGGGGATATTCTTCCTTTTTGTGGGTAAAAGGATAACGAAACAGGAGCTTGGAAAGACTAAGTGAAAGTATATTATGAGTGCTGCTTGAATGAAAAGAACTGAAAATGAACAAGAGGAAAGCTATAAGAATCCTGTATCCAACAAGGATTAAATAATGCCGAAGAAAACATCAATAATAAATAAAAAGCACTCACCGATTTAATTTTCGTTTTGATAGATTATTTCATACAATTAAATGTGAAACATATTGGAAGAAGTTTGGAACTACATTAAAATTATGTTATATTATCGTATATATGTCTTGATAAAATTTTTAACATCCTCAAATTTCAAGTATATGCTTTTTTCCATATTATTCTCATGAGTTAGTTCCCTATTTTCCACCTTTTTAAACATTCTCGTTTCTCACGTTAGGTTAGGTGATTGAGAATTTGCAATCGAAAATTCTACTAAAATAAATTCTACCCCAAATTACGTAAAATGCGTTAAACTTTTTCCTATGACTAGCTTTCTATATTTACAAATACATCCGCAAAAACGTCAGGCCATAAGAAACCCCGTAACATGGTCGACTAATTTTGCTATAAATCACCCCAATAGTAGAATTTAATACTGGTTAGTTAACCATAAAATAGAGCACACTATGACGTTATTTATGGGTAAAATAGTAGAGAAAACCGTTGTTTATCTATACGTAATCCTATTTTCTCGGATATACAAAGTTTCCACTTAAGTTCGTACCATATGGGAAACTTTCTTTTTGTTTATGATACGAAAAATTAATTTTTATCTATTCAAAATTTGATATGACATAGCTGGCTATTAAATATTTTATTAAAAATAGTTTCCATTCCTTTGTCAATAATTTATAGACATCAATATTATATAATACACAGTTCTGCAATTTGTATATAAAGAACATGGTTTACCTACTTATCGCTTTTTATTTTTGACTTGACTTACACAGCTCGTTTTTCTGTGTAATATAAACCACGAAATTGGGAATTCCTTCTTCTATGACACTTAGTCACGTACGAATTGATAACCAAGTTTGTCTTCCTATGAGCTGGTGTCGTGTTTAGTCTTGGTTCTTGAAGTATTTGTATTTGGTTGTGCAATATTTTGCATTTTTTTCCAAAGCTCAGTCTAACCCTTTAAGTTCTTGATATTATATACGTAATAATTTGATTGATTGGTAAGAGCTCTTAATGAATTTACAGAAGATGTATAAACGCAATCAATTATACAACTAGAAGTCTCTGAAATCACCAAACATGCAGGAGGACTAATGATATTGCACATGATGATCTAGAGCCAGTTTTTGGTGACAAATGCTTACGTTTTGATATTTTTATCGACTTTCCCAAAGTCCCAAAGTATTTAATTTTAAATTAATATCACTGGATACTAAACAGGCATAGTATAAACGCAATCAATTATACAACTAGAAGTCTCTGAAATCACCAAACGTGCAGGAGGACTAATGATATTGCACATGATGATCTAGAGCAAGTTTTTGGTGACAAATGCTTACGTTTTGATATTTTTATCGACTTTCCCAAAGTCCCAAAGTATTTAATTTTAAATTAATATCACTGGATACTAAACAGGCATAGTATAAACGCAATCAATTATACAACTAGAAGTCTCTGAAATCACCAAACGTGCAGGAGGACTAATGATATTGCACTTGATGATCTAGAGCAAGTTTTTGGTGACAAATGCTCACGTTTTGATATTTTTATCGACTTTCCCAAAGTCCCAAAGTATTTAATTTTAAATTAATATCACTGGATACTAAACAGGCATAGTATAAACGCAATCAATTATACAACTAGAAGTCTCTGAAATCACCAAACGTGCAGGAGGACTAATGATATTGCACATGATGATCTAGAGCAAGTTTTTGGTGACAAATGCTTACGTTTTGATATTTTTATCGACTTTCCCAAAGTCCCAAAGTATTTAATTTTAAATTAATATCACTGGATACTAAACAGGCATAGTATAAACGCAATCAATTATACAACTAGAAGTCTCTGAAATCACCAAACGTGCAGGAGGACTAATGATATTGCACTTGATGATCTAGAGCAAGTTTTTGGTGACAAATGCTCACGTTTTGATATTTTTATCGACTTTCCCAAAGTCCCAAAGTATTTAATTTTAAATTAATATCACTGGATACTAAACAGGCATAGTATAAACGCAATCAATTATACAACTAGAAGTCTCTGAAATCACCAAACGTGCAGGAGGACTAATGATATTGCACATGATGATCTAGAGCCAGTTTTTGGTGACAAATGCTTACGTTTTGATATTTTTATCGACTTTCTCAAAGTCCAAAGTATTTAATTATAAAATAATGTCATTGGATACTAAATTGACATAGTATAAACGTAATCAATTATACAACTAGAAGTCTCTGAAATCACAAAACGTGCAGGAGGACTAATGATATTGCACATGATGATCTAGAGCAAGTTTTTGGTGACAAATGCTTACGTTTTGATATTTTTATCGACTTTCCCAAAGTCCCAAAGTATTTAATTTTAAATTAATATCACTGGATACTAAACAGGCATAGTATAAACGCAATCAATTATACAACTAGAAGTCTCTGAAATCACCAAACGTGCAGGAGGACTAATGATATTGCACATGATGATCTAGAGCAAGTTTTTGGTGACAAATGCTTACGTTTTGATATTTTTATCGACTTTCTCAAAGTCCCAAAGTATTTAATTTTAAATTAATATCACTGGATACTAAACAGGCATAGTATAAACGCAATCAATTATACAACTAGAAGTCTCTGAAATCACCAAACGTGCAGGAGGACTAATGATATTGCACATGATGATCTAGAGCCAGTTTTTGGTGACAAATGCTTACGTTTTGATATTTTTATCGACTTTCCCAAAGTCCCAAAGTATTTAATTTTAAATTAATATCACTGGATACTAAACAGGCATAGTATAAACGCAATCAATTATACAACTAGAAGTCTCTGAAATCACCAAACGTGCAGGAGGACTAATGATATTGCACATGATGATCTAGAGCAAGTTTTTGGTGACAAATGCTTACGTTTTGATATTTTTATCGACTTTCCCAAAGTCCCAAAGTATTTAATTTTAAATTAATATCACTGGATACTAAACAGGCATAGTATAAACGCAATCAATTATACAACTAGAAGTCTCTGAAATCACCAAACGTGCAGGAGGACTAATGATATTGCACATGATGATCTAGAGCAAGTTTTTGGTGACAAATGCTTACGTTTTGATATTTTTATCGACTTTCTCAAAGTCCCAAAGTATTTAATTTTAAATTAATATCACTGGATACTAAACAGGCATAGTATAAACGCAATCAATTATACAACTAGAAGTCTCTGAAATCACCAAACGTGCAGGAGGACTAATGATATTGCACATGATGATCTAGAGCAAGTTTTTGGTGACAAATGCTTACGTTTTGTAATTTTTATCGACTTTCCCAAAGTCCCAAAGTATTTAATTTTAAATTAATATCACTGGATACTAAACAGGCATAGTATAAACGCAATCAATTATACAACTAGAAGTCTCTGAAATCACCAAACGTGCAGGAGGACTAATGAGATTGCAGTTGATGATCTAGGTAAAAAAATTTACGAAATATGTAGTAGGACTTTGGAAACTAACGTTGGTATGAAATTTTTTCGGTATTGAAACAATTTTTTCGTTATTTTTTAGCCAGTATATATGCGCATATTTCACCAAAATCAATCATAGAAAATGTCTAAAGTCCTTTTCTACAAAAATATCTGCCTGCCTATGTGTATTAGAATCAATAAATTCCGTTTTTATTTTTTCGCTTTGTTCGCAGAGGCAGAATTGATTAGATTTCACATCGGAATGATGTTGAAGGTGTAATACAGAGCAATAACGGAATTGGTAATTTTTTGCGGAAAAGAATTTTCAAAGGAATGTATTTTGAATAAAAAAATCTAATCAATATGCTACAATTTGCGTAATTAAACGTAGATACTTCATACGTTGATTTGAATCTCAAAAAGCTACAACCACTTCATAATACCTACACAAAATCCGTGTCATTTACTCTTTCACTATTTCCTCAATTGAATCCAACAAATTTCCTTTGTACCTATTCTCATGTTCTTGTTTGGAACGCCCACTCTAAAAACCACCATTCGGTCTTTACTTAAAAGGAATTACTTTGAAGTGTCTGTTCGTTTGTTGAAGCCATTTCCAGAAATTTCCAGTTTAGTTCTTTGTTGTGTACAAAGGAATAACTATCCGGTTGATTTGTACACAAATAAAGTAAAATTCGAGTTATTAAACCTGTAAGGGAATTTATTAACACTCAACCACCTGCGTGGGATATTGGGGTTACAAGGAAAGCTTTAAAAAACCAATTTAGTACCAGCATTCATCGATTATTGGACTTTCTTGGATCCTCTAAGGATACCATCGAAAACTATTAGGTGAAATCTATGATCGTGTCATTGAAATTAACCGAGGTTTGTAATCAGCTCCTTGTCCTGCGAAAATATGATCGTTTTATTAAAAGCATTGTTACTTGTTTGATGAAGAGAGGTTGATTAAAGTGTGTTGGTGGAATTATGAAATTATTCCAGGAGGTCGAGGCTAACAAAAGTTTTATAGCGAACAGTTGATGTAAATGTATGAGGTTTCATTGGAGAAATATCTGGGTTCAGTTAACCGGAAGCGTGCACTCTTGTAACAAAGACAATGATAAACTAAGAAAGATGATTTTACACTTTTACAGACAAATCGACACAATGAAATAACAATTTGGCTTAAAAATAATCATCATACAATAATAATATCTTGAATTATTCCAGTCTATAGTAGATTGTATAATTCTGCCACATAATAATAGGGTCTGTCAACTCTAGAACTGATTCAATAACTTTTTGGCATTAAAGGTGATGGAATTTTTCACCAGATCTAAACTTTCTCTTCAGGTGGAGTAACCCTAAAGAGGTATCTCAGTTGAATTGTGTTTACGAATCCAAAAAAAAAAAACGGAAATTCACATTTTTTCAAGTGGATTTCTCAATACGTTCTACTACTTAAACCATAAATGTAAAGAAACTTCTTTTTTTGTTATTTGAAGATAGATTCGAAGAGGTACAAACTACAAGACCTCCAGAAAGGCAAAGATGCGATTCGAACAACGAGTAGTCAAACCAGTACCAGGTTAATCAAACCAGGTTAATTTTTTTGTCATGTTTTCTATATCTATGGACAAATTTCCTTTGTACCTATTCTCATGTTCTTGTTTGGAACGCCCACTCTAAAAACCACCATTCGGTCTTTACTTAAAAGGAATTACTTTGAAGTGTCTGTTCGTTTGTTGAAGCATTTCCAGAAATTTCCAGTTTAGCTCTTTGTCCGTCAATATGACCAAGAAACTTGATCAAATTTGAGGGTCGTATAAAGTCATTGTTGAGTTTTAGAGCTGGTAAAGCTCCTTCAGTGTTAGCTTCACACCAGGACATAATAGTAATGAGATCTTCACTCATGGTAGAATGTAGAACTTGTATATCTGAACTACTCCAGGTTACACTGGTGTCATCCACGAATACAAGGAATGTGCCATTAATGAATATAAAACAAAAGAGTTGGACCTAAAACTGAACCACGAGGTACACCTCTGCCAACTGGTAAATAGGTGATATTGAGCTCCCATCACCTCCAGTATTTAGCACCGTCAGTTTACTATTTATTTACATTCATGGTGAAATTATTGGGTGTGTAGAAAATTGAAACCGAAGGAGATTTTGAGAATGCAGCGCCGACAATGTTTTGCATTTAACCTCAAAGAATGGTTTTACCAGTGGCTTTCTTTTAGTACAATTATTTAGAAAGCAAATTTAATATTGAAAATCGACATTATTTATGAAACGCCCCTTAGAATTAGTAGTAGAAGTTATTACGAGTATTGTTAATATAATGGAATCATTTAGAATAATTTCGATGTACTATATATTTACAAATATTTACAAAACAACCTTATCCGCTTCAAATACTCTCCATTACAAGTAATACATTTGTCCCAGCGGTGCTTCCACTGTTCGAAACATTGTTTGAACTCATCTTTAGAGATGACTGCAAGTTCCTGTCTCGTTCTTTTCTTAATGTCTTCAAATCCTCGTCCTTTTATGCCCCTTTTTATGCGTGGAAACAAGAAAAAGTCGCACGCAGCCAGTTCAGGCGAGTAAGGTGCGTGGGACATCGGAACCATGTTATTTTTAACCAAAAACTGGCTAACAGTGAAGACTGAGTGTGCAGGTGCATTGTCATGGTGAAAGAACCAGTCACCTGTTTGCTGTTCCGAGCTCCAAGCACAAGCTCTCGAATTCTTTCAACATTTTCATCGATTCGGGCTGTTGATGGACGTCCAGAGCGAGATTTTTCATCAATCGATAAGTCGTCATTTTTAAATCGAGAAAACTAATCATACACTTGAGTTTTCCTCATAGCATCATCTTTGTAAGCAGTTTTCAACATTAAAACGGTTTCAGCAGCGTTTTTACCGAGTAGGAAACAAAATTTCCTAGCGGGCACGTTGTTCACTTAAATTTGCCATCATATAAAAACGAAGCAGCATTGAAACAGCAAAAACGGTCACTAGTGACGAACAGAACGTGGCAGGTCAACGACCCGCGCGGTACTGAACCGGCGACGAGTTGTGCTAGACAGGCCCTAGTGGCAGAAACCAGTAATACAAAAGCTCCACCCTTGGCAATTACTTTTGGGTACCCCCTCGTATTGTTTAGGTATTGCTGTTAAATTTGTTTTCAAGTTCAGAAACGCTGTTAAAAGCGGATCCTAATAAAACACGTTCGTAAAAACATGCATGCCGTTAGAAGTGACGACCTTGAATCGACTTTCGCGAACAATTTCACTATAATATCATTTTCTCTACGAGCAACGAACCGCCAGAGTGATTCTCATTCTGAAAATTAAAATGTCTCTAATACGATGCGACGCTAAATTTCATCGCTTCGTATCACACCTAGTAGAAAATAACGTTGTCGTATAGGAGCAAATTGACAATGACTTTTAGGTGTATGTGAGTGTATGTGAAACTTCATGGGAATATTAGGGAAAATGGAATGTCGAAGTTGCGGTAATGAAAATAGTTGAATGGTAAAAGGGCGACATTGGCGTATACATTAGAATTTTATTAATTCGAAAAATAATTCAAATTGTAGTTACAAAGATTCAAGAAGATAATGGAATTTCAAAAAGTACTTAATAAATTATTCGACCAGCGATCCGGATACTCCAACCACCAACAGTACCCAAATTGCAATGTTATTTCTTTAAACGTATATTAAGGAACATTTGGGGGAAAGAAAAACACAAAGATGGCATTTCAACTTCGTAGATAAGATCAACCCTTCAGTCTAAGTGTCAGAAATACCTAGTAATGAGAAAATACTGAGGATTTGCTTTGCTTCAAAACCAACAACGATTCGTCGTTATTGGACCGAAAAAAAATCCAAAAATGAAACATCAAAACCACTACATAGTTCTAAAGTGAAGGTATGGGCAACAATCTCAATCAAAGGAATGATTGGCCCTTTGTTCTTTGAAGATTTACGAGGACGAAACACCGACCGCTATGTTGCGACATTAGAGGGATATTTGACTCCAGAACTTGCGATATCAAGAATAGCGAATACGAGAACTTGGTTCCAACAATACGGAGCGACCTGTGACGCATCAAATGACTCGTTTCCTGCCAGACTAATTTCCAAAAGAGGTGATATCCCTTGGCCCCCACGTAATTCTGACTTGACTCCTCTTGATTTTTTTTGTGAGGACACCTCAAACATAAAGTCTACATGAACAATCCGAGGACCGTCAGTCAGTTAAAGGAAAATATCCACCAGGAAATGGCGGCAATCACCCCAGATTTATTGACAAGATTTTTCCCAAATCTGCGTTCGAGTTTAGAGGTGTGCCATCTTCGAGAAAGCCGTTATTAACATGATGTTATTTTTTAAAAATAAACTTCATTTAATTACCTAATCACCGGATGTTTTATTTCAACAATACCTTATGTATTTATTCTTTTAGCCTATACTTAATAAATGCGAAAGCAAACAAAGGGGATGCAAAGGGTTAATAATGAATGGTTTCAAATTATGTTGTATCATCTATTAACAAGTCCACTGTATGCGCGAGAGGTTCTTGTTGTTGAGAACTTGGATGGATAAGGAAGATTCCATTCAACACCTATGGTTTTTGTGCGAGAGGTTTCACGGAAAAAGAATTATAGACATGGACAGAATGTTTACGGAAAGACTCTTGTGTTGGTAATATTGAAGATGAGGTGTGAATTTTGGTACTACAGAACAAGAAAATTCGGAAACTGAAATATGAAGAGAGAAATTACAAATGAGAAAAAGACAAGAGACTAGAGTGACTACAACGTTTGCCACACGGAAAAGACAAGTGAAAATACGATACAATACAGATGTTAGAAAAGTGAGATATTACCAAAACGGAATTTGAAAAATGTTCTGAAAAGGTAGAATTATGAATAAACATTGAATAATTTCATATCCCATTACTCTTTTACCGTTCAAGTTTGATGGTGACCAAATGACAACGGATTATTTTTGGTAAAATACCTCAGACACGACGTTACAATAAAAAATCAGGCGATATTCAGAGTATTTGACAAATTTATCAATTTTCCTGAATAAGGGGCATATACCCAAAATATAATCGCTCTAACCAACATAAAAGCCTGAAGAGATTAGTTCAAAAACTCGACATTTTGAATCGATAAGGTGTTTCTAATGAAAATGGCAATTCAACAAGTACCAAGTTTCAACAGTAGCAGACGAAATAAACGAGAATTTCGATGTTTGATTTGATTAATTAAATTATTCACACGATTTTACATGAAACAAGAAGATTTTCTAAGCAGTTTTCGACCTAAACAAGACACAAGACATTTTTCACCATCATCATTTTTCAATTTTGGTCAATATTCTTTTTCCTGCTCCTCTAAATAACAGTTGCTGTATTTCTATACAAAATAAGAGAATCTGACTCCTCCCAAATGAAACTTTGAGGTTAAGAAACACGAAAAAGTCGTTGGAAGCTAAATCACCACACACCCACACTCACAATTACACTGTCTGACGCGCGTTTCGATAACAAAGTTATCGTCTTCAGAGACTTAACTATTTAATACTAAATTTTCTCACCAAAAAACCTTCTCCCGCGAAAATTTATTCCAGCGGAAAAACCTTCTTTGCGGGAATCTTCACATTCATTTCTTGACTACTAAACTATAGAGTGGGCTGTAAGGAATTGGCTCTTTGTCCTTATTTAAGCTACTCTTACATCTAGCAATTTCAATGCTTCCAAATGCGTCCAACAATTTGTTATTGGATACATTTTTTAACAATTTCACATTATTAATATTTATGTCATTATAACTGGCAACCTGATTTTCATATTTCAAATGAGCTGTGTGCTCTTTAAACCGAACAATAACGGATCTCCTAGTCTGCCCAATATACTTTCCGTCACAAATTTGGTATTTTATCCTTGGGATTGATCAATAATTGTTTTAATGTTTTATTGGATTTATAATTTTAGCGAGAGAAGGTTATTTGGTGGGAAAATTTTGTATACAACAGGTCATTGGATTCTAGTTTACCTTCAGTCTATGAAGACGAAACGGGCTTCAGAAATTCCAAATTAATCAAAGAAGAAGGTGCGTTTTCCTGTCGGAAAATAATTCTCTTTTGCAATTTCTCTTTCACCATGTCAAACAATAATACATAGCAGGTTCGTTTTGTGCAATTTTGGCGGTTTCCTCATTTCAGAAGTCAAGTGATCTACGGTTACAAATAGACGTAGAAATCCAACGCATTTGTCTGCAACCTCGTCGATGAAGCCTAAGTAATTTTCATTCAAAAACAATTTTCTAATGATATCCGTCGTCAGTCGAGCTGTTACGGTCACGTTTTCGTTCAGTTCCCAAAAGTTTACGGTTTTAAATGATAGTGCAATCTTTATATACAGTGTCTACTTCTTCATTCAAAAACAAACATTTAATGACAAGTCGATACTCAATTTTTTCAATTTCCAGTAAAATCTTCATGACTCACTTTGATTGCCAGAAACTAAGCGTCCAAAATGGCCGAGAAATTAGTGTCTCAACGCATGCGTAAATATAATTGTCAACTTCAACTAGCGATTAGCTTATTTGTCAATATAATCAAGTTTGATTTTCTGGAACAAAAGTTAACCTATCTTGTTCTTCTAAAAACGATAATAATTAATTTAAAATTCCTAAAATTACCGTTGAAAATTTTGTATATGATTTATATCCAAGTAGACCCCACATTCGATTCAAATGCAAAGCTACTGTTTCATAGAATTTGCATTGAAAGCACAAGGGTAAGTCCATTTAGTTATTTGATTTTTTTGCTATGTAAATTTGGGTAGGGTGGAAAAATTAGAGGTGTTGTGCGGCGAAAATGTTTATTCTGAAAGATGATGAGTTTTCTCCATCTACTACATTATTCAAATCAGCTGATTAAGTCTAGTCAATGAAATTTTTCAGTTTTGGAATATTTCAATTATGTAAACTTAAAAAAGCTACGGCAATATCTTAAGCGATGTATAATGATTCCGTTCTGAACGTGAAATAAATAAAAGAAGTCGTAACTAAATAAAGGTTTTTCTTTTTTCCAAATCACGACGGTAGCAGAAAATGGAAGAAGCGAGGAGATACCCTCTAGAGGAAACCGGTAGCCTCAAGTGGTAGAAATATATTGTATTAAGGAGAAAACAATTATAAGCCCTAAGCCTATTTGTTAAATTTATTTTGAGAAAAATTCATTGAGAAAAAAAAACTAATTAACGCGTTACATTGTTTTTATTACTATTTCAATTAGACATAAAACAAAATAATTATACATATTAATACAAACAATTTCGTGATATAAGACTTACTGTTTTAAGACTTACTTCAAAAACCTCATCCAAGTATACATCACTACACAGCCATCCATCTACTCCTCAGATGCCCCTAAATTTTTTGAGTAGTTATCCCAAAAAATGTGAGTGGTATATAAAAGATTCTTTCCATTTTGAAGAAAAGATGGAAAGTGTACGAATCCCAGACAATTATAAAGGGTTTTCCAATAAGAGGTGTTATTTTGAACAGCCCGCTATTTCGGTAAATGTCACTTTTGAAGCTGTCATTTTTTGACATTTGACAAATAAAAACTACGCCATTAATGAAAATGGAACGATACACGCTTCAACAACGCATTGAAATTAATAAAATTCGCTATAAAAATGGTGAAAGTTTGGCAGAGACGGTTCGTAAAACTAAAACATTTTTGGGTCGACGTTAAGCACCTTCTCGGACCGCAATACAGAAATTGGTGGAAAAATTTGAGCTGTTGGGACAAGTTAGTGATGTGAAGAATAAAACCCGTGCACGTCGCTCAACAATAACTGAGAATATTGCTGCTGTAGCCCAAAGTGTTGAAGAAAACCCAGGTTTGTCCATTCCTCGTCGTTCTTTGGAATTAGCCATTCCACAAACGTCATTACACCGTATTTTGCATAAAGTCTTGGGTCTTAAGGCCTATAAAGTTCAGTTAACACAAGAACTCAAGCCGGCCGATCATCAACAACGTCGTGTCTTTGCTGATTGGGTCCTTGAAATGCATGAAAATGATCCGGAATTTCATCGAAAAATCATCTTAACTGATTAGGCTCATTTCCACCTTGGTGGTTACGTCAATAAACAAAATTGTCGAATCTGGGGCTCGGAAAACCCAAGAGTTATTGTTGAAAATCCTCTCCATCCTCAACGCGTGACTGTTTGGTGCGGTTTATGGTCTGGCGGTGTCATTGGACCTTACTTTTTCGAAAATGAGGCTGGAGCAACAGTTACGGTGAATGGATTGCGCTATCGAGAGATGATTAATGATTTTTTATGGCCGGAATTGGATGGTATTGATTTGGACAACGTTTACTTTCAACAAGACGGCGCTACGTGCCACACAAGCAACGAAATCATCGATCTTTTACGGGAAAAATTTCCGGACCGTGTTATCTCTCGAAGAGGTGATCACAATTGGCCACCGAGATCTTGTGATTTAACACCTTGCGACTTTTTCCTTTGGGGCCACGTGAAAGATAAGGTCTACGCCAACAGTCCAGCATCGATTCAAGACCTCAAAGATGGAATTCGTGAGGTTATCGAGGACATAGAGCAGCCGCTTTGCAATTTGGTTACGGAAAATTTCATGAAAAGGATATGGTCCTGTAAGCGCAGTCGTGGCGGCCATTCGGCTGATGTTGTGTTCCATTATTAACAGCATACCTTCCTCTTTATAATGAAATCACAGATGAAAGCTTACGTTGCATGAGTTTTTATGATTTAAAAAAAGGTCTCAAACAACAATAATATGTATAGAAACGCTTCGTACAACTTTTGGTTGGCAGAATTTCATCATTGTCGTGCAGCCGTTAGTCATAAATGTCGACAAGGTTAGCCATAATCAGTTGTTATTCCAAAAAATATCGATGCTGTACGTAACATGAATAAAGAAGATTTAGAGACAGATGGAGCCGTCTCCTAGGATATCGCAAACTGTAATAGAATCGATTTAGTATGAAGTGTGAGACTGATATGTTCAAGATGGATTCCGAATGACATCTTCCATAAAACACGTCAAACAACTGAGTATTCAAAGGGGACAAATATTGAATTGTCTCATTGCCTGCATTCTAATCACGTTTTTCATCACCTCAAGAAGTTGTTGAAAAGTTTTAAAACCATATTTCAACGATATCAGTCTCAAAGTTGAAAGTGTGTTTCCAGAATTGGTTCTAACGAATGTCAAAATATATGGAACTTGAGCGAAAAATTAACAAAGTCACATTCGAGTATTTCATCTTCAATTCCTTGTAAAATTAGACACGTCAATCTTAGTCATATTTCAAAAGTCTATTATTTTATCCCTATATTGTTAGACTGTAGATGTAAGTTAACATTTTGAAATTGTATTGAATTTACAAAATAATTGGTGTCTTATATCATCTCTTTTATGCATTTCAACTACAGTACTTGAATTCCTTCGATTTTTTCCTATTCATATTCACAGTGAGATTAATAAACTTTCCAAAATAAAAACTTTCCAAACAGAAATACTCCCATCAGCGAAAATATCTTTTGCTATAACATAAAAGTAAACTCGTCGTATTTATTTTCATCAAGAAACTTCCACTCATCTTTATTCTAACAACGTAACGTTATCCAGGAAGTCTAATAGGTTTTTGAATGAAGAAGTAGACAGAGAATGAGCTTGGGATTATTACAAGTTCGATTAGTTTCAAACTCCAATAATTGCGTCGACAGTTTAATAGTTGGAATGTTTCGTGTATGCTGCTTTTCGTGTTGATACGAAATGTTGATTGAATTAGATGTATATTGAGTAAGCCAATAAATCACAACTACTCTTATTGATGACTTCCGCTAGGTAAATGAGAAGAATACAATCTTAAAAGATGATAAGTGTATTGGAAATGAGTTTACTACATGTATTGGAGACGAATATAACAATGACGATGAAGATAATAATACTAATAGCGAAATTTTATATCTCTGAAAGAATTGAAAGTCTAAGGAAGCTATATCTACGAGAATGGTTCCAGAAGTATATGCCTCAACAAATATAACACAAAAAATATATTTATTTCTTAACGTTACCTCCACCGTTACCATTTTATAAAAGGAATAGTCAAGATCATCAAAATAGTCGTTAACTGCCGACATCACCTCTTTATTGTTGAAAAATCTTTGACCACCTAGCCATTTTTTTAAGACTGGGTAAACAAATAATCCGAGAAGACTAAATCTGGAGAATAGGGTGTATTATGTAGCAATTCAAACTTTAATTCATTAATTTTAGCCATGGCCAATAACAGATTTGAGAGCTGGTTGATGTCTTGATGGAACAACACTTTATTTTGCTTGATTTCTTCATTTAAGCGTTGCAATAAATTCGTACAATACTCACCGTTGATAGATATTCCTTTTTCAAGATATTCAACGGGCATCATCTCGCGCATATTCCAAAAAACTGACGCCATGAACTTGCCTGCATATGGAACGGTCTTTGCCGTCTTTGGAGCCGATTCTCCCTTTTCAGCCGAATGTTTCGATTGTTATTTTGTTTCGGGTTTGAACTGATAGACCTACGTTCCATCCATGGCTATGAAACGGCGCAAAAATTTAGGTTTATTTTTGTGAAACATTGCCACGACGTTGTTTTTTTATTGTAAGCAAACGCGGCACCCATATTCCACACAGCTTTTTCATATCCAAATTTTCAGTTAATGAGCCTATTATGTCTGCTAGCTAGCGCACTTTCAGTCGACGATCATCCAATACCGTTTTCTGGATTTTCTCCAGCATTCGTGGAGTCGATAGAATCTAGCTAAGTTTTTGTATTGGTTGAGCTAATGCCTTTCAAATAAAAGTATTGTATCACATAACGATGACCAATTATTCCATGTTTACAAATCCACTGAAAACGTTCACTATTGATTAGCGCCAAACAAATACTAAGCAACATGGCGTCTTCAAACTTGAAACGTACGCTGTGTACTTTCTACGGTGGTATTATCCAAGCAACTACCGCCATCTCTAGGTCAGGTCAGGTACTTCTGGATCATCCTGATAGACTGTTTGGAGGCTGATGAAGCTGCACTACATGGTGCTTTGTTAAATAACAAAACAAATAACAAAAATCCCCACAGAGCATAATTATGATGATGACTTTGGGTTTGAAATTAAAAAGTTCTTTTAAATTTTGGGTTTTTTTGAATGTTTATAATGAACAGTGAGTTCTAGCAATGAATAGATCAGAAAAAACTTGTAAATCTTAAAGGTCATTGCCTTATTATAAATTTTTAGATATATGGAATTTTGGTTTTGTATAGTACATTTAAAAGGTCCAAGGAAATCCGATAATCGGCGAGTTTAAAATGATTAAACTAAAGTTGTTCCGTTTGCTCATTAACAACGTTTGCCCCTTCATTCATTGTAGTCATGACTTCTTTGAATTTTTGTTTACTGATACTCCCTTATGAATTCATTAAATATTGAAGTCTTTTAATGGCCTATAAATTTACTTTAGTCTATTTCTAACTGTTGTGAACTTGTATTTTCGATAAACGTTGTTCAATGTATTTCATAAATTTATTAAAGTTGATGTCTTCCCTTATAAAAATATGCTCAAAATATTATTCTTGTTAGAATATTTATAGTTGGATTAAATTATAACGTTGAATTTATGCGAACTCGTATTATCTCTCAGCGAACTTAATTTAGAAACAAAAGCAATATCAGTTTGACGTACTTGGTCTATTCCCTTCACCCACGCTATCTGGTTTTAGGCAAGTTTTTGAAAACGTAGTTTCATACTGTATATTATAAATAAAGCCTACACAAGACTGAACTGTTCTAAATGATTTTGTTAAACTCTTCCTTGCTGTAATACAATTAAAATCGAATATTATACAAGGGAAAAAAATAATTTTATCATAATTTAGTCCGTGCATACACCATTTGTAAGTGGTGTATTATGATTCAGTTTTCAATGGCAATATCTCTTTAAATTTATGTTATATATCGACTCGATGTATGGGTGCATTTATGATTATTATCCTCAGCCATTCGTCGTGACATATCCATACAACATTATGGTTTCCACGCCCATTATTCAGTTATTTAGGCAACGAAGTCTCCAGATCTAACTTTATCATCAAGCCTTTCAATCCTTTGGATTATGACAATCGCTGATAGCGAATTTATGTTATATATCGACTCGATGTATGGGTGCATGTATGATTATTATCCTCAGCCATTCGTCGTGATATATCCATACAACATTATGGTTTCCACGCCCATTATTCAGTTATTTAGGCAACGAGGTCTCCAGATCTAACTTTATCATCAAGCCTTTCAATCCTTTGGATTATGACAATCGCTTATAGCGAATGTATGTTATATATCGACTCGATGTATGGGTGCATTTATGATTATTATCCTCAGCCATTCGTCGTGACATATCCATACAACATTATGGTTTCCACGCCCATTATTCAGTTATTTAGGCAACGAAGTCTCCAGATCTAACTTTATCATCAAGCCTTTCAATCCTTTGGATTATGACAATCGCTGATAGCGAATTTATGTTATATATCGACTCGATGTATGGGTGCATGTATGATTATTATCCTCAGCCATTCGTCGTGATATATCCATACAACATTATGGTTTCCACGCCCATTATTCAGTTATTTAGGCAACGAGGTCTCCAGATCTAACTTTATCATCAAGCCTTTCAATCCTTTGGATTATGACAATCGCTTATAGCGAATTTATGTTATATATCGACTCGATGTATGGGTGCATGTATGATTATTATCCTCAGCTATTCGTCGTGACATGTCCATACAACATTATGGTTTCCACGCCCATTATTCAGTTATTTAGGCAACGAGGTCTCCAGATCTAACTTTATCATCAAGCCTTTCAATCCTTTGGATTATGAAAATCGCTTATAGCGCTTTAAAATCCTAGTTTTCTATTTTGTTTTCTTTGTACTTTATCGTTTGTACTGTCATTTTGCCCTCCAGTCCTCCTCTATTTCGTTTTTCCAAGTCTTTCTCCACCTGCATCTTCTCCTTGGCTACAATGGGTCCATTGCGTTATTCTTTTGATTATTTCACTTGGTTTTCTTCTTATTATATCCCCAACTCAGTTGAGTCTTTGTAATTTTATGTATCTCACTCGATTTTCCTTCTCCAGCTCTTTCTCTATTTCTTCGTTTTTCTTTCTCCTTTCTGTGTTATGTTTGGATCTGTTGCTTCCTTTGTGATTACTGGTCTTATTAGGGTTTCGTACATTTTGATTTTTTTTGGTTATGTTTTATGTTTTTAAGGCTTGATAACCCTTTTGTATCCTATCCTTTATCCTCTCTCTCTGGTTGTTTGTCCCAACGTTATTCCTGGATAGTTAAAGGTCGATACTGTTCAAAAATTGTATTTGTTAGTTTTCAGTTGGTTTGCTCTCTATAATTTACAAAGATTTTTATTTGTGGGGGCGAATGAGAGATCTCCTTCACACCCATAGACCCACGACAAGATATGATAAGTATTTCAATAACAGAAATCAAAACTCCTGTCCCATCCACCTCTCAAAGATTGATTTCATGTATAGAAAATAATGTACGACATTTTGATTATCCAGGACGTCTTTGCTTGAGTATTCAGTTATCTAAATTGTAAATTGTTAGATTCGTTACATGTTTTATTTAATGATTCGTTCCCATTGTTAGTAATATGAGCTTTAAATTTAGATGATGCCATCTAGCGGCAGTAAACAGGGAATAGTTTAAATTACTGCAGGTAGGCCAATATATTTATTGATATTTATTTATATATATTTTATTGCTGGATAAAATCTCTTTCAAACAACATCAAGTTTATATAAATAGGCTGAGCAGAGTCGAATTTACAGGCATTTTTTCATAAAAGGGTTCCTACTCTCCCCCATCTCTTATTTTAAATGTAATGACGAAGTTTTATGAAAAATTAAAAGATTTTAGAATCTTATCATTCATGGTATGAGAATGAATGTTTTAACTCAAACAATTAACAACAAACAATTTATAAGGTATAAACGCTTACTATTTATCAATACTGAAACTGGATGCACTGAAGAATCTAAAACAGTGTAAAGATATTGATTTTTTTCGAAATTTTTGGCCTTACTTTGAGGCCCTACAACTACTAAGGTATATATGTAAATTGCCCCCAATCGTCATATTTTGGTAATTCCGATTCTGCTCTGTGTCAGATTTAATGGGGGACACCCTGTAAATATATAAAATATTCGCTGTATACAGTATGTCCCACGACGAGTTAAAACTATCTGTATATGGCAAAATACTTGTAATAAAATCATAAAAATTTCTACGTTTCGGTTTTAGGATACGGTCTTTTCAACTAAAATATTTTCAAAGATGGCCGACTTCCGGTTCTACCGGAAGTCGACTGTAACTTTGTTATTTTAAATAAAACATCCCATATATTAATACATTTTTGGAATCTACGTAAAATTTTAGTATACTTTTGTCTAAAAACTTTTTTCGAAAAATGTATGCTTTTTGAGTTGTTAATTTTTTTGTAAAAAATTTGACCGTTGCAGACCCTTATAAATTATTTTTTCACGAGGATACCCTTAAAGATATGAAAATGGTTTGTATTTAGTTGCTTTTATCAAGGTGAGACGTATTTAAACTATGTTGAAACATTTCTCATTTTATACAGGGTGTGTGTGAAAACTGTTCAAAGTTTAACTTCATAAATATCAAATTTCTGAATTTTTTTAAATAGAACCACCCGGTTTTTTCTATTTTAATCCATGCAGGGGTAAAAAATAAGGCAAATTCATTTATATCCCTATATCTAAACCTCACTGTTCTCCAGATATTAAATGTTTAGTTTAAATTTTATTTTGATCCGTTCATACAAGCACTAAGAAATAAAAAAAGTATTTTTCTTTATCTTGTCAAGATCTGTAAAAAAAATCAAATCGTATTTACTAATCCTATTGCAACTTTAAGTCGTTTCCGAGATATTTGAGGTTTTAAATTATTATCATATTTTTTAACCAGTTTTAATTTTTTTTGTATACTTTTTGTTGACTTTGTAGAAAACATTTAATATCTGGATAAAGGTAAGGTTTAAATATAGGAAAATATACATGAATTTGCCTCATTTTTCACCCCTACATGCATTAAAATAGACAAAACCGGGTGGTTCAATTAAAAAAAATGAAGTTAAAATTTGAACACTTTTTAAACACATACTGTATAAAATGATGAATTTTCAACATAGATTCAAATATTTCCGACCTTGCTACAAGCAACCGAATAGAAACCATTTTCATATTTTTAAGCGTTTCCTTGTAAAAATATAATTTATAAGTGTCTGCACGGGTCAAATTTCTTGCAAAAAATCAATAACTCAAAAAGTATGCATATTACGAAAAAAACTTTTCAAACAAAAGTATACTAAAATTTTACGTAGATTCCAAAAATGTATTAATATATAGAGTGTTCTATTTAAAATAACAAAGTTACAGTCGACTTCCGGTAGAACCGGAAGTCGGCCATCTTTGAAAATATGTTAGTTTAAAAGATCGTATCCTGAAACCCAAACGTAGAAATTTTCATGATTTTACTATAAATATTTTTTCATGTACAGATAGTTTTAACTCGTCGTGGGACACCTTATATATTAGCTAATATTGCAGCAATTGATTTTCCAAAATTATTTTTTGTTTCATCAATTAATTCAAATTAAACTCTATATTATTAAAAAATAATTGTTTGTGAATCAAACCTTTATAATAAATTGCCTGCCTACTGTACTAATACATCAAGAATCACTATTGGAAATGTTAATTAAAAAACGTATAATGACATTGTTTGCATTTTGACCCCGATCCGTCATTTACACTTTACATTACATTATTCCCATCGACCGTATTCATATAATCTTCACGAATGTCATACACAAATTAACAAATGACCCAGATTAAAAAAATATTAATTTACCTTATCCATGGAATTGTATTGTAAATCAATATTTAGTTATTGACTCCGTCAATATTGTTGTGAATGATTTTAATACTTGGGAGCTTTATTTACTTTAATACTTTCCATGTATAGGACGTCCCAAACTATAAAAACTGATATACGTTGTGAAGTTATTATTAGATCATTTTTTATGATAAAAATAAAAAAATACGTACAATACAATATTATTGCCTCTTGATTGTTCAAAGCAAGCAATAGTAATTCTGCCAAAACATCGAATCTCAAAATAGGAAATACATTCTTCATGCTGTCCTTCAAAGGCTTCAGCATTTTTTTAACACTAAAGCAAAACAACTAAGCATGCTCATCAACACCAAGAAGACTAAATGCCTAGTGACGTCCAAAGAACAGATACCCAAATACCAAAAGAACAATCAAGATATATGAAACAACTGTTAGACTATAATTTCAGCTTCTCCTTCAACAAGCTACTTTAGTTTTGTGAATCCCGATAATATATAATTATGATGTAATCGTTTAATTGCATATGCGCTTGTATCACAAATTATTATTGGTCTGCACGTGCTTCATAACTAGAAATAACACTATGAAATTGTATACGATCAGATAACCGTCTTACCGGAAATCATGACATTCCTTTTTGACAGATCACGCGTGAATCGTGTCTTTTGTCATTGTCAAACTTGTTCAGTTTGGGTGCTGGTAAAGTTGGAGGGAGATCCATTTTTTTATCGAAAAATTGTGTTTAGCGACGAAACTCATTTCTGGTTGAATGGATACGTCAACAAGCCAAATTGTCGCATCTGTATTGAAGACCAGCCAGAAGCATTGCAAGAGCTACCAATGCATCCCGAAAATGTCCCTGTTTGGTGTGGATTATGGGCCGGTGATATCATCTGGCCGTACTTCTTCAAAAGCGACGATGGTCGGAACGTTACTGTGAATTGCGAGCGCTACCGTATGATTACTGACGATTTTTTCTGTTCAAAATGGTAGAATTGGACATGGTTGGCATGTGGTTCCAACAAGACAGTGCCACATGTCACACGGCACCCGAAACAATGGACAAATTGAGAGCCTCCTTCGGAGAACTATTCATCTTTCGTTTGGGGCCCGACAATTGGTGATTTAACGCCTTTGGACTATTTATTATGGGGCAATGTTGAGGATAATATCTACAGGAAGGATTTATTCGTGAAATACCGGCCGATATGTTGGAGACAGTGGGCCAAAATTGGACCTTGCGCATGAGCTGTTTAAAGCGAAGCCGCGGCCAACATTTGCATGAAATCATCTTCAAACATTAAATTATACTGATCGTTCTATCGATTCTGATATAAATTTCATCAATTTTTTAAAATTTTTAGTGGTTTTTTTTTTCAAAATCAAATCATATACCTCTGAATATATTGAGACATCCAGTATAGCATTTTTTATTACCGCAATATCCAGAAAACGAAACGTTAATGATATTTCCATTAGACAAAGAATGAAAATATATATTGGAGCGATATTGTTCAAAGCAAGGGAACAAGAACATATGGAAATTACTATGATATTACTGCGGTATATATTACGTAAATTATTTATCGATTTATAGACCTTCGGTGATTATTGAATCGTTAAATATTCATATTTACGATGCTTTCAACTAGTTCTAAAGATAAATTTTACAATGCCCCAAAACTATTGTTTTAGAAAGGAATCAATATTGAACGGTCAAGATTTGTTTTCGTTAAACATAGATAAACATAGCTTTGTTATTTTGGATATTATTGTATATATATGGAATCAAAATTTGAGGTTATAAGCGATTGGATCATTTTCAAGACGAAATCACCCTAGAACCACAACGTGGAATAACTAAAACAAGAGCCGTAGCAAGGGCCCTTGATGACCCATTTATTAACTTTTATACAAGCATAAAGAATAAAATGAAACACAAATATTTTTTTCTAAATAATGAAACATAACCACAAATTTAGGTGGTCACGAAAAAAGGGCCTGAGCTGAGGTTTTCAAGAAGTTAGTTTGAGTATAATCATTTGCAATCGATGGCGTACTAAAAATCGATTCCAGCCGCGTCTAGCATACCGCCATCTTCGTGTTTTCTAAGCAACTGTTTTTAAATGACACTGCTGGCCAAATGTATCATCTCTGCCTTGGTCGAATTGTAGAACATTGTGATTTCTCGCTTTTTTGTCCTTGTCATCGTTATAATGCATAGAACTTTCTGATACGAGGCATATTTTTTACCTAAGTACCATTTTACGATTCCGCCGCCGCAATTCCAAGGTCGAAGTTCCGCACATGCGCGCTGGTTACCTGAATCTCTTGTCTACGCACTGACGCCATTACAGTCTGATTCTTCATTGTGTACGTTGTTTACTGAGTATTTAAGATGCCCGGAAAATCATGTGCACAGTTTTTTGGGACAGAAAAGGAGTATTGCTAGTGGAGTTTCGGCCTCGTAATGAGACAATCAATGCAGCGTCTTATTGTGAACAATCTGCGTCGTGCAATCCAGAACAAAAGACGTGGCAAGTTGAGTAAGGGTATCGTTTTGCTGCATGTGGCTCATCGGACCAAAGATCTCATCAAATCTTTTCAATGGGAAACTCTAGATCATCCTCCCTACAGCGCTGATCTGGCACCCGGCGACTACCATTTGTTCCTGCACTTGAAGAAACACCTGGGCGGTCAGCGTCTTCAAGACGATAACGAAGTTAAAACAGTTGTGATACAGTGGTTAACAAGTTAGGCGACAGAATTTTATGAGGAGGGTATTAAAAAACTGGTGCCACGTTATGACAAGTGCCTCAATATTCACGGAAATTATGTAGAAAAGTAGATTAAGGTACAGGCTTTCATGTAACAATAAAATTATTGCGATATCTTTGCACTTCTTTTTTTAATTCCAAAACGGTACTTACTTAAAAAATATTCCTCGTACATGCGAAAAAGCAAAGACTAATGAAGGAATCTCCTGATATTTTATATAATATATTTTGTACTTGTACATCCCTCTCATCTTTACGGGTGGTTCCAGCCATGGTAAATTCATATTTTTTGAGCATTTGTGCTAGTTCCAGTGATTAAAACCATTGTAACGCTGCTATTGGATCCAGCTATTATTTTTGTTACCTTCATGACACACCGAATAGGGATCAGACCCTCTTAGAATCTTCTGTTTGGGTTTTTTCCGTATACGAAATAGCAGAACACTTATAATAAGTTTTTGAGTCATACAACATGATAAATTTCAGACCACATTTGTCCAATTTGCTGGGTAAATACATTTTAAATAGACATCTGTCTCTAAAAACTCACAGCTACTTATAGATGAAAATATTCCAAAGTTTTTTTATCGCTGTAAACTTTTCTACTGTTTTTCCTATCAGCATGCGTTGCTTCGTCATAAAAGAAAATCAAAACGGTTTGTTGGAATTGTGTGACGAAATGATTCTACATCGAGTTTCCCTGACCACATTTTTTTAGGAAAAGATGTTTATCATTCAAAATTCTGGTAAAATAAAGCAGTTCAAATATAGTCAAAGTTCCCCGATTCCGATTTATAGATTGAGTTATGAATTTCTATTTCCTTAATTGTCTTTTCGACAATTATATCTAAAATATCGTCGGTAAAAGCCTTTTAAACGAGGTAAATGGTTTTTGTAGAGCTTCATGTTATCTTCGAAACTAAGTGCTGTGATTACCATTTGAAATCACGCTTCTTGAAAGCTGCTTTGTTTGTTAGATTCTCATCGTTTTCTTCTCTTCTCTCTATAGGTGTTATGTTCACAATTTCTTCATTATTCTCTTCCCTCTATTGGTTCGATGTTCATGACCTTGTTATAATCACGCCTTTCATAGGTGGCATATCCATGACCTCAGTACCTTCAGTGTTCGCCATCTCCTCCTATAGTTCAGATACTAAATCGTTGGCTAGAATACAGCCTTTCTCTTCGCTATCTTCTTCAACCAAACACTGTTTTTCTGGTATATTTTTATTATCTTCGACCTTGTATCAGTTATTCCACAGTTCCTTGTTACTCAGGATGCGTGCTCGTTCGTGCAACAATCGTTTTTCTCTTAGCCAGTATTATTGTTATCCATTAATCCATTATCCACTAGATGCAACGAAATAGTTGTTTGAACTTTTGAAATTATCGCGTAGACCATAATATGGGATCAAAATCGTCCACCAATCAATACCTGGTGCAAGGATTAGTTTAAACGAAAGAAAATTTGATGTCGAGGCTCCCAATAGTGGAATGTAGCCTTGTAAGTATACAAAATTTAGCGAATAAAAAGTTTTTCAATCATTTCGACCCACACGCACGACTCCATTCAAAATACTGAATAATAAACACTTTCTTACTCCAATTGATTTTTTTATTTTTCTTTTTGAAGTTGAACTATATATAACTCCCACTTTCATCATTATTTTTTTTAGACCTCAACAATGATATTCGTATTGGCACACGCACTCAGAACAAAATAATTTTCTTTTCCATTGCTTCTTGAATAAATATATTTTATTTAATGTGGGGCTTACTTCAAGTGCTTTTAACAATGAACTCCTTTTAAAGGATTCTATTTTATATTGATTTATCGGTTTTGTGAATAACTAAGGCTGTGCGTGTTACATTACCTTACAAATTACATTTTTATATGGCAGTACATATACATAAATTACTTTTTTCATGTTGTATTGCAGTCTCTAGCTCAAGAATTCATTAGACAGGTCAACGTTAAGAAGCTGTTAAGAACGTTAAGAAGTCAAGAAAGTATTTGTGCAATTACTGGTTAGGTTAAGTTAGGTCTCAAAAACAAGAGTGGTAATAAACTACCGAATTTTTTTTTGGTATTTGATTAGTGACCAGGGCGATCTCGCTGATCATGAGCCACGTCTGCATGTTGATTAGGTCTTGCGGATACTGCTCTAGGTGGTATTATGTTGGATAGCTCGGAGGAGCATCAGGTCAGCGACCTTTCTTCTATGTTCTAGGCTGTGAAAGTTTCTGCTCAATTCTAGATCGCCATCCTAAGGGTATGTTTAGGATCCGAGCTCCAAATGTGCGATCAATGTTCCAAAGAATCTGGTCTTGTAGAGGATTAGAAGCAGTCGCGAAGAATAAAGCTTTTTGATCTAAAAGACGGCTCCTGCTGGGCGCTCTGTCTTAAAATCCCGTATAATCTTTCTATACTTTCTTTTATCTGTCTTCACCTCTTCTATCCATTTTTTTAGGCTTTCTTCTGCTCTCGATATTTTTTTTTCTTACTGCGTAACCTACTCTCAGTAACTTTTTGGGTATTCCTTGAATACTCATTCGGTAGTCGTGTCCCAACGATCTAACTCGTTGGGCTCTTAAAACCAGGGTAGTTGTAGGCCATTATTTCTTCTGCTCCAAACCTCCTCATCGGATTTAATTCCTCCAGAAGTTTTTCCTTTACTTCCAGTTTATTTTGGAGGAATAACTGTTTTATGAACTCTACTTTGCATTAATCTTGATTATTTCAGAATTTTACTCTGCTTATAGAGTTCCTGCTGCTTCCCTTTTCTTTTCTATTCTATTTTCCACCTAGTGAATTTCCCACCTTTGTCCACTTTTAATAATAAGTTGCTTGTTGGTCTTTGGAAGTTTCCTTTATTTCGTTTTCTGTTCATTTATACGCAGTTTTCTTGCTCTTACTACTAATCTAGCTAGGACGTTTTACATTTTTTTTATCTAGAATAGTGCTATATCGTATGCAGAAGCACTACATTGGTATTTCTTATCTTGTTTCAATACTGTATCCAACACATCACTCAATAAGTCGTGCGACTAACTAAGAAACACATTTTTTTGCCAAGAATCGATTTTATTCATCAATTTCTTCTTAATTTGAACTGAATTTATTCACTGGGAGTCAGATCTGGACTATACAGTGGATGAGGAAGCGATTAGAAGTGTGATTCGTTCAATTTGACTATCGTTGCCATCGACTTTTGAATCGGTGCATTGTCTTGGTGAAACACTGGTTTCTTTTTCATCATATGAGGCCGTTTTTCCTTGATTTTTGTATTCAAACGATCCAACAACTATTTATTATTCGCTATTGATTGTCACTTCCTTTTGAAGATGAACAATGCGCATTCCAAAATACTGAAGCCATAAACTTCCCAGCTGACTATTGTGCTTTTGGACGCTTCAAATAAGATTCACCGACTGCAGTCCACTCAGATGATGATCGTTTGGATTCCGGAGTGGAGTGATAGATCCATTGCCACATATCGATGCTAAAAATCTGAATTATTACGTGTAAACATGCACAAACACTGCTCTGAATCATCAACACGTTGTTGTTTTCGATCAACTGTGGGTTCATACATAATTGAAAACACCCTGGCTTCAGATATCTTTATGGTCTCAAATATCTCACCAATTACGATTAGATATAACCAATTTGTGAACTTTTTTGATGTAACCACTTCAATTGGACGACCAGAACGTTCAGCATCAT
Organism: Diorhabda carinulata; assembly: GCF_026250575.1. Classification (NCBI taxonomy): domain Eukaryota; kingdom Metazoa; phylum Arthropoda; class Insecta; order Coleoptera; family Chrysomelidae; genus Diorhabda; species Diorhabda carinulata. Next base: position 3,441,011 of record NC_079468.1, read on the forward strand.
CGGTGTCAAAACGACTACGTTTAAATCCAGGAATCCAAAAACAAATGGTTCTTTTCAACGGTGTAGAGTCCTGCTAATACTTTTTTAACCATTGCAAAGATTGTACAGTATTTTTTTTTCGTCAAGGAGCAATGATAAATTAACACACGAAATTGTTTTGAATTCATTGCTTTGAAAATAACAAAAGTAGCTTTACTTAAATGGCGGTCACTTTTTTCTGACTAACCGGAATGCCATGAAATTTTATGCATAGTCTTTTGAAAGCTGGTACTTCATAAACGTCATATATTATACAATGGCAGCGCCATCTGTGTAATATATTTGAATTTCCCCAAATCATGCTGATTATCTCATTGGTACTACGGTAGTTTTCTGTTTATAAATAGTCCCTGTAATATCAATACGATTTTTTTTTTCAAAATAAATGCAATGTTATTAAACTATGACTGATACAATAAAACTGAAACCAGATTGATATTTTGCGCACAAAAATCTATTACGTGGAATGAGCTTGTGAAAATAATTTTTTTGTTGATTCCAAAACTACAAAAATCACAAATTAATTTCATTCGTATGCTGTTTAACATTTAAAAATTGATTTATTCCTATAAACCTGCTCGTGTGGATTAAAAAAAACTTAATTTTATATAGATTTACGTGAAATGAAGTTGAAAATTTAAAATTTTCATGAAGCGAGATCATCAAGGAATGTAGGGCGATCGATGAACAGTTTCTCGCACCCCTGGGATCGAAATTTTTATTGCAAAGTTTACTGAGGAATAAAATGATCTATTAGTTCCAAACGTATATCTTCTGAAGAAAATGATGGATACAACTTCGATGATTCGCTCTCTTCTTTATCCTCCACAGCAAGAAGCGTAAAATCTAAAAAAGAAAAAATTCTCATCGGCTGATAAAGATTAGAATGAACCTATATGGAACCAAATACATCCCTATTGTTCTTAATTCTACTGGAAAATTGTTTTTCTGCAGATTTGCATTGTAGTTGTCCATCAAATGTGATACTGAATTTAAAAACAGGACGAGATGGAATTTTATTCAAACTTACCAGTCCATTATTTGTCCTCACCTGTGGAGACAGGATTTCTTTGATCTGTTCTTCGTGATTGTGACAATGTTGCGAAATTAGTGTCCTTCCATGCGTGGTCTTGCCACCACTTGCCATCGTCGTCATAAAAAACCAAACTAGCTGATGGCAAAAAAAAAATATTATTCCTGTTGTAACTGGTATTCGTAAAGCAAGTTAAAAATAGAAGAAAATCAACATATATTTGAATAATCTGAAAGGAGAAGCAAGAAATAGAGAGAGTTGGAGAGAGTTTTAGATCCTTATTGTGATTGCGCTGGGAACAATACTTTCTAGATTCTCATATTGTGGTGAATCTGACCCTATAATGTCTACACCTTCTCCCTTATTTCCCACCTCAACTTCCTGTTTCCTATCTTTTCCCCTTCCCAGTTCTAACACCTACTCTCCTTAGGTCATCTTTCATCTGTTTTAGCCAAAATGTCCAAGGCCTTTCGCCTCTTGTCCCACCACCGGGATGCCATTGAATCAAACTGTTTTCTATTTTTTCCCACAACCATATTTGTTGATCAAATATGATGATTCTGAAGTTGTTAAAATCAATTCTGAGTGATTAAGTTTTCAATGATTAACGTATCAATTTCCAATTGCGTTTTTTTACTTTCCCCAATAAAAAATAAAATTGATTTTTCAGGATACGAATAGCGTGTGTTCCTTCGTAGATATATGTGGTATCTATGAAATTCCCTAGGTGCTTTTCTTTTGAGAAACCTCATGCTATAAGTCTTGAGACCCGTATTTTTCCACTAGAAATGCTTCAAAGTAAGACTTTCAAATACTAACGAGCGAATTGCACGAAAAGGAGATTACTTTTTGATTTCTTGGGAACATTATTATTATATAGTTTAATTGAAGTGTAACTTTTTCACGAGATATTTTTAATTGGTGATTGTAATTTGGCGAATATACTAGTGTTGATATTATTAAATAACAATATACTGATAATTCATTGAGAAAAATAACTGAAAATATAATTAGACAAGTGTTCAAATAATTGAAACACGATAAACTATATGCAGTGGAAACTCGATTAACCGGACTAATTGTTGTCGTTACGGATTCGGATAATCGAATGTATGACGAAAAGCGGGTTTTGTGAATTAAAATAAGTTTAATAATAAGTATAATTTGGTTTAAAATATTTGGTAATTGGCATTTGACGAAAGCTCCTTTTTCTTTTCATTGCTGCTATATCACGAATTCGTTTCAGCTGATGTATGATATTTTTCAAAACATTCGAGAGCTGTTTCCAAAGCCTGAATTGCTTTGTCCTGCATCATTTTCCACGTCCATATTTTCTTCTGTTTCATCTTCTCGCATTTTCTGCTATTGCATTTATCTGCAATATGTTTGAACTGTAATCCTTTTTCACAGAGTAAAGGGCCAGAAATAGGTTGCCCAGTTGATAGTTTTTGTAAAACCAACAATACAAATCGACTTCTAAAAGTTCGTTTTTCGGTTTTTTCATCATTTTCCGATGTTTACTTCGTCCTTCACTATCTAATTTGCAGGTGTACGACAAAATTGAATCGGTATTCTTCCTAATCATACACCATACTCATCAGATAACTTATGACCGCTTTTTCCTTTTTTTTAATGAATCAATAATATTTATTTTGTCTTTAAGCGATAACTCGCTTTGACATTTCCAAATATTTAGACGCGACACGTGTGGGACAGCGATCCCGAGTGGCGCTGGCGAGTTAATGCCAGTTCCGACTCGTTCGTGCTTGCATAAATTCGACTTTTAGTACAAATTATTGAAGATTTTGTAACTTGACTCAATAATACTCAATTATTTAATTGGTCGCAGTTGATAGTGCGGATAATCGCGAATCCGTATAACTGACGGCCGGATAATCGAGGTTCTAATGTAATTAAATAAATTTTTCTAATTTCTTCTGGTTTAAAATTAGTTTTTTTAATAATTTTTTGATGACAGATGAAAATTGACGTTTCAATATCATATTTTAATAAAGATTAAAAGAAGTCGAAACTGCAATTTTCATCTGTCTTTAAAAAAATTATAAAAGAAACTAATTTTAAACTAGAAGAGACCAAAAATCATGAAGCATATAATTAAATATTGAGTTAATAAAAAAAATCAGATTGACCTAAAATATGAGAGTAGCTACAAGAGAATGACTCAGATATCAAACGTATAACATCAAAATCGTTTTTGTCCTTCGAAAACAAATCGTTCCATTTTTCACAGGAATCCAGGTATTTGTTGTTCAGCTTTCAAAATTCTCTACATGTCTAGATGGTTGAAAAATGACTTTGAATTCTATACGAATTGAATAAGAATAGAAACGAAAAAAATTGAATAAGCTTTACCTCACAAAATGGCCCAATAAGTTAACAGAAATATTCCATGCAGAATATTTATTGGTTAATACGAGTAAAAATAAACCGACAGAAATTGGCGATGAAATACAAAATCAATTGTTCAATTGTTATAAAAAATCTTTATAGTAGTTCTATCTCATAGTCCAGGAGCCAGGTTTAAATTATTTCTTCTCGAGTGAAACTTCTTAAAATGCATTAGGGACTATGAGTATTCACGATTCAAGAGTGACTCCGTAGGTAGGGCAGGCAGTGGCAGCCTACCACGTATGGAAAAAATATTTTTAAAGAAAATTTTGAAAAGTCAGCTGACCATAACATTGTGGATTATACGTCAGCTGGCTGCTCAAACATGAAATAAAATTTTACAATCACTATGAATGAAAATTAATATCAGCTGTGCAACAAACCACTTTCCAAATAATTCTGCTGTCATATCTTCATGATAATCAGCTACACAGCTTTTAAATTTTTTATAGCAGATATTAATGTAACATTAGATATTATATAAACTATAAATTGCCCTACGTATTAAATCTGAAGTAGCTTTGTCAACTAATTTCAGTTTTTCTTTACACGTTTTTCGATGCTCTGTATAATCCACAGCAACCCTTTTCGTGACTACTCCATAAATGGAAAAGTTATTTACTCTAGTTAATTCAGCAATTCTTATTATGATTACTAAATATTTTCCTTTTTTAAACAGTCGAACATATTTAAAATAATTGGTTGTGTTTGTATATCTAAACCTTTATTATTAAATTCATACCTGTCTTTATTTACTTAGAGAAATTTATGAATTAAACGAAACGACGTCCCTGCTTATCGAAGTGTGTCTGCCAGGAATATTTCGAAGAAATTGTGTAGATACGCCTTCCGACAGCTCCGGAATTCGTGTTTACGATTCGATGTATACATTGGAGATGATGAGTCCACGTGGACTGCCGGTTTGTTGGATGTTTATCGAATTTTATACGGGGAGTAAACATTATTTTTCATTTCTTAATTTGTAGCCTATTTTTAGTACATGGGAGCTTGGCTGAATAGATGGAAGATGCACAATAAGAAAAAACATAAATATAATTGTTGTTAATGTTTCTATTGATTCAACTTTCATTTATATTCCATTCGGAAAGTTTCTGTTGATGTTGTTGAGTATACCGAGGATTGGATCCATTTTCTGGTTATTAAATTATGTTAGTTCAGGATTAAAATTATTTTAGCTTGGGTTGGGTTATTTTAATTAAGTGATAGAGTGGAAAAAATATATTTTCCTATGAATTGCGATATGTAGTCGAAAAAACGCAAGCAAATGTTGACTAATGGAATTAGTACTTCTGCATATAATTATATTATATAATAATTTGGAATGAATCGATCCTACGAACTCAAAAACGTCAAATTAGCATATTAATTAGCATTTTCTTTATTGGTAAATAAATTAACTGAATAATTTCTCGTTGTCTTATCATTATGATTTGATCAATACATAAATCACTTTTCTCTTATTCATACATGTTTCCAGACATGAAAAACTCAAACGCCAGTTCTCCACTTTTAGCTTGAGACTTTTTTCTTCCGAAAAATCTCGTTTTAGATAAGAACTATATGAAAACCTCTTATAACCCGAAGTTTATCGGAAAATATTACGATGGTGTCTGTACGGTTTAATGATTTTCGTTCGGTTCGTCGTCTCAACTCAACCAACAGAATTCCCACGGACATTTTCGTCCATATCTTCTGCAGTTTCTTATACATGGTATAAGCGTTTTTTCTCCTTGTCGGTTGAGAAAATTCTGATCATAAATATCAGAATAGCGCAGTTTTTTTCATATTGCTGTCGTCGGATTTTTTAAGGTTGGTAAAACATCATTCGACATAATTTATAAAACTAATCGAAATGACTTCTAATGCAATAGTTTTGAGAACTCTCACGGGTGTTGGTAGAATATGTATCGCTTTATATTGAAAATAAAATATCTATCAATTCCAATTTCAACCCAGCCTTCCCTTAATTCGGTATTGAGTACTTTATTAGGGAGGGAAATATATTTGTTTGACATTGGCTAGGCCTGTTAAGCCACGCATGAATTTAAAGTTCTTCCTTTGCAAAAATATAAAACCAACAAAATTGATGATCCAGATCCTGGAAGCTAGCCTCTTATTGTCAACAGTAAAGATTTGAGAAACGCATTCAACTTGTTGGTGAGTATATCGGATGGAAACCAAGCTTCGCAGTGCTTCGGCTATGTACGAAATTAGTGTTGGATTTCAATGTCGTTGATAAGCAACAATCCACACGATTTTGCATTTCTTAATTGCTTTGAACTCGTTTTGACAAAGGAAGGTATAAAGCTGTATTTAGCATCGGATAAGGGTCTTGCTCATGAGTTTATTAAACTTCAGACCATCACACACTTTCTTTTGGATCAAGCTAAGCTTCAGTATCGACAAAAAAGTCGATGGAAAACATTCGATCATCCACATACTCAGCGCTTGTAGGTTAGTAATTGGTGACCAACCTTTGAGGAAAACATTCATCCGCAGCTGCTTATTTACACGAAATTTTGTTCTACGAAACCTGCACGGGAATTACCAATGTAGTTGTTTCTTGTAAAATAAATTTGATTTATATTTGATTAACGAAACCACAAACGTGATAATAAGTTTTTTGGAAACCTCCCAGCTTTTTCTATACTTGGAAGCAAGTTACAATTAAAACTTTAAAGCTACAAATCCATCTTTGTATTTTTAATTTTACAGAAATTATCTTCGCTTGTTGTGTTAAGTACAACTCTGTACAATTCTTAATTATAGCTTCCTTATTAACGATTGTCCGATTATAGTTGTAAACTCTCGCTGTTAAACAAGCTCGCATATATATCAGATATAAATTTCTAGAATTCTAGAAAGTAAGTAAACAAAGCATATGAAAAAAAAAACAATGTAAACAAATCGTCGCTGTGATAAACACAAACATCAAACAAATTCGCATTCGTCAAATTTTATAGTTCCATCATAACTGAACAGGACCGGCTTCGTCGAGTTGACGAGTTCGTAATAATAGGAGTTATAGATTTTGTTTTATAGGTGAACATATGAGATGGAAAGAAACGAAAGCAGGGCAGGAGTCAAATTTGAAAATATCCTAATATAAATTCCACTTTTTGAACATCAGTACCAAATATTAAAATCTCTTTTTATACCTAGTCTAGATTTCATATTTGTACTTCAATTATGCTTCTAATTATTTTCAGTTGAATTGGTTTCAACTAGGTCGTTGAAGCTCAAGTAAATTTCCTTCTTTTTTTAGACAGTTAGAAACTTATTTCCTAACGGGCATTAAGTTTGTGCTGATTCCCATTCTCACTCTTGGAAACTTTGATTTACAGAGGAGGTTTGGTTAAAATAAGCGAGAAGAAGTTGAACTAACGCAATTAAGTTAACCAACTATTTTAATAAAGCTGGAATTTTACTTGACTTTGGTGAAGTTATATTTTTTTCTCGTTTATATATCACGTTAGTTTTAGTAGTTTTGTTGTTTATCGGTGAAATGATACTGGTTTCAAAGAACTTTTTATTTGTTACTGAATAATGAAAATTTTTGAAAGATTATAGAAAATATCTTCTACCAAATGAAATATTTCAGTTGAACTGACTTCAACTTCAACGTGAAAATGTGATCATTCCCTCCAACCCCTTTCGAATGTCAGTTACAACTCAAATATTTTTAATGGAAAGTATCGATTCATTATCTGAATACAAATATTGCTTTCGAAATTTCTCTGGCCCAAATTCTCTAGCTCTTATCTAAATAACCGATTGTACAAACTGAAACTTAACTTAACCTAACCAAACATGTGACATTTTTTGGCCGAATTTACCAGTGAGTTTGAAACGACCTTTCTAAAACCATCGGTCAAGTAATAAATTTGGCCAATTCGCATTCCTCCAAACTTAATCTATGCATATATATTTGCTGCAATCTACAGAAGGAGAGTTTTAATTTGATACACACGGTGTTTCTCACTTACTTAATTTATTTATACGATAACACTGAATACACTAAACTATGCACTAAACACTTCGCTATTCACTATCAACTGAATTATTCACTAAACACTTTTATCAAATATTTACTGACTACTACGGCTGTTAGACTTGTTTATATACATGTTAATCATATCAAGAATATTCTATATCTCCTAGTTATCGTAAACAAATGAAAAGACCTTCTTAGACATTAATTCTATAGAAACGGCCACGATATACTGTGATCAATTTATGATTAAATAAGAATTATACCCCCCGCAAATATTAACGTCTATTAACATAATAGAACAGGACTGGCTTCGCGGTCTACGTCAGTGAACGAGTTCTAAACTAAAAATTATATCCATTGTGCTTGGAAGTTGTGCAAACTTTAACAGAATCTATAAGAGTTTTCGAGAAACTTTTACGAACTGCAGTTTGTTTTGAGTGGAGCTAATAGATTGTTATTCAGTTAATAATGAAGTATACACTGAAATTTCTGTTTTGTCGAATGTTTTCCATTACTTTATATTCAATGAATGAGAGACGTTGATGTCTACAATCTTTTTATGAATAAATCGATAATCATAAGAACGAACCAACATCATTCGCAATGAATGAAATATTGAAATGGGAAAGCAATGAACCAATGTGAGTTTAGTAGAAGGTCTCAAATTGATCAAATGCTCATGAATAATATATTTTCTGTTGATCCTTTGCGACAATTTCGATGGGTCGTACAGTTTCCTACAATCTTTTAATTATTTTTTTAGAAAATATTCAATTTTGTTTCAGACGATAGAAACCTCCTTGAAATAAGAGTGGTTCGTAACACCAAAACGCACTGGGAGCACATGTGCTCGGCTGGTGAGCCGCCCCGAGGTGAGGGGCCATGCCATGCGAGCTAGTCTGCCCCCAATTAACAAAAATAATCAAGAATCAAGGTCCCCACATTCATGTACACCAATTATTCCATACTGACGGTGAGTTTCTTTTTTAATTTATGTGTATATCGCCTTTTTTATAAATTACTTACACAAATGTTATAGTTTAGATATTTGTTTTTATTCTTAAAACAAGGAATATCGTGCTATAGGGAAGGATTTAGACAACTAATCAGTTGAAAAGCTTCAGATATACAACCAGTAAACCGTGTCTTTACATTTCCAGCCAAAATGTTGATATTAATGGTGTTTACGGCCTTTCTTGTGGCAGATCTAGTGGACTCAGGATTTGCCGCAATATGATTAACGACCTTTTCTAAAGGGCTTGAATTTCTACTAAAGTGTTCTAAATTCTGAGATTTATTGGAACAGAGATATCATTAAAAGTGAAATGTAAAAAAGTAAACCGTTTCGAGCCAATTTTTATATAAAAATATTATGATATTAACAACTATTAATATATAAACTGATAAAGTCTTATTAATTGTAGAAATTCAATTTCTGAAAAAATCTCTTCGTCTGTATTCAAATTTGTTCCAAGAATTTTAGTATTTTGATAATTATACCGAAGTTTTGATCATTTTAATGATTATATCATCTTTTTCCCAGCTATTGCGATGTTTGTCCTATTCGCTATTCTTTTATTTGAAAAAAGATATACATGGTAAACCGAGCAATATTGATTCAAATATGAATTGCTCGCCATCTGGTACTTTTCTCACTCAATCTGAAAATTTAACTTTTTATTTGGATCTAATTGTTCACTACGAAACCTTCCGTCTGTTGTTGCTTTATTAATTAAAGTAAATTAATAAAATCTGGTAAATTTCCAGTGGCAAGGAAAAAAGGTGATAAGGGTGTAATGAGGAATTGAAATCTCAGCTTCACGACGTTATTCTACACCAGGTGAAACCATTCATATATTATGAAAAGTATGGTTTTGATCCTGGTAGATTGAGAATCTGGAATTCAACGTTAATAAAATAGATTCACATTCCTCTAACGTTGGTAGCAGATTATTTGACTGAGAATGTGGAATTGCAGCAGATAATCGTACTTTAGACTTCAACCTATTCGAGATTTAAGCTGATTTCACTAGTATTGATTAATATTGGTAGAATATCTATAACTAAGTGAGCTTGTCTTCAATTATTTTTTCGGTATGTCAAACACAGTTGTCCATTTCAAATATTTGTACTACAATTTTCCAAAGTCTCTTTCCACATACTCAAACACATCTAACATCTGTATCTGTCTTTACGAAGTCTTGCAGTCCAAATAAGTTTAATGGCATTGAATTCGCAATGATAAATTGGTAATAAGACTTTGGAATAATTCATCAAAGACATTTTCTTTTCATTTCATTCTAGCTATTTGTAATAGCTTGGGTCTTGAGAGATTGTTATCAAACTCATTATTGATGGTTTTCAACCAAGTGATAATTTCATGTTTCTTTGACGAAGGTTGCTTTTTCTCAAGCATACATAAGGTGCGTGTCCAGGATGCGGCAACTTTAGGCATAGGAAAAGATTTCGCTTCACCTTTTAGCCAAATATGGAACATAACATGAAAGACCAAAAACATCGGCATACAGAAGAGGTCGAAAAGCAATATCACGTGTCTAAGTGATAATTAAGCAACGATCTTCACTATTTGGAAATATTCAGCCAGTAGACAAACTTATAAATCCCTTACGAACATTTGGAACCGGTTACATTAAGATTTATAATCATTTATTATTTTCACACTCGTTTATTAGCTTCACCTGTATGTGGGCTTGTTTATGAGCTTGTGAGCTTGTTCTAAACTCTCCTTTGGACGAAGAGCAAGTGACTTATTCAATAAACATTTCGTTCGATTGATGATTCGAACCTCCTGTCTTTGACAACCTTACCACATACACCTATGGCTCGATATAAGTTTCGACGAGATGTAGGTATATACAACAACCGTTGGGCATTTGATGTACGAGAAATATGTAACAGAGCTTCCCACGCCTTTTTTACAATAATATAAGTATTTTTCATTCATTATTGTATTAAGTTTATTTGAAAAAAAATTATTTTCTTTTTAGTTTGATGTGCTTTGAAGAGTTTTTTAGTTTTACTCAAACTATATTCATTATTTAGTATAGATATAATAATTTGTAGCTTATAGTACGTCTGTGAGGTCTCGATCTTAATGTTAGAGTGAATATTATCGATTTGTAGATCGACCTTTGTATGACCGACCGATCAAATAGCTTTTAATTTTTGTCTACTGAAATCATTCATTATCTGGAGTGTCAGGTACTTGAATTAAAAGCATTTATTTCGTAAACAGTTTTAGACGTGTAAATATGTGAATAGACAATGAAAATAGAAGAGTACGTTAATGTTGTTTTTGTTTTTTGATGACATATGTTCAAAGTTTCATCCTCGTGAGCCCGAGAATGATAAAATGGTTCCTACAAAACGGGATGAAAATTTTTTACATAAAAATAAGATAAAATTATTGTCGAGTACAACTATAGTTGTTATATACAGAATTAAGTTGGTGAAGGTGAAGATGTTGATATAATTGTAAATTATCCATCAATTTATAATTCTATGAAATGAATAGAGCAAAGAAATTGATAGGGGAAGTTCTATATGAAGTTAATTTTGTGTTTAACGCCACTGAGGTATTAGAATTATTATTTGATTTATTAGGATTAACTCATTTACATTTTACCGTGTCTTTTAGAGCTAGTCTCAATAAAAACTATTTTTCATCCCTCGAATGATCAATGTATCTCAACGCATATTAAATCCATGAAAATTTAGTCTTCTTTTACTAAAGCAGAAGCGTTTTGCGTTCAATTGGAACATTCTGGTTTGAGCACCCTAGAACCTGTTCCAATGAAACCTCCCTTCAATTCTCTTGCTTTGCAAATGATAGAATAGCTTTATTAATTGCCAAAATTATCAAATACAAAGCATAGTACCGTCACCAATTATTGGGAGCACCTACAAGGGCTGAGACAGACAAAGACACTCCTAGAAAACTATAACCAGAATGGATCAGCTGAATGTATCAACCTAGACCTAGAAGATAACACAGCGTGTAGATTTCGTTGCAGGAAACTCCTATCCATATTCTCTCGAAATATGAAGCACTCAGGAACTCCAGAGCACTACACCTGGAAGGGTATGAAATAGAAGACGAAGATCTCTGGCAATTAAAGCCAGATTTTGGGATTGACGGTTCAGCTATAAACACTGGGTTCTCCAGTAAGACATTGGGATACAATAAATTCTTTGGGTCGCAGTGTATGCGAAACAAAAGCTTGACACCGAATAAATAATAAGTAGCACTGAAGCCAGTACATCCTTTAGGGAAAAAATTAACCAGAAGATTACCAACAAATTCCCTCTCTTCAGTACTAAATATTTGTGAATACTAGCTGATAATGTTATCATAAAAAAGCAGGTTGCAGTCATAAGGATATTGGTACCTAATTATTTCCAGTATTTCTGCTATCTCTTAATTACACGTTTCCTTATGTTTACCTATTTTCCGTTAGATATTTGATCATGCTTTCCATACAGTTTCAACTGGTTTCTTATTTGCTCTCTGACCATTTATCGATACTATTTTAGCTTGTTGTATCCAATCGTTCTTCATTCTTCATTCTGCTTCATTTCTAATTCTTTCTTCACCTGCTATTTCTTTTACACTCGTCGAGTATTACTTTATTTTTAATATTGGCCGGTATAGATCCTGTTGATTGTCTTGCTGATTTCTTTTTTATCTATGAATTACCTTGAAGTATACGATACAGTTTCCAGTTACAGGAGATTATTCCATTTATTTAACAATATTCAAACACCTCGATAATAAAATTATTATTTGCTACAAACCGTTTCTGATCGATCAATTTTTAATTATCAATTTTATCAATTAAGCAATTCGTGCCTTCTCGATGCGTTTATTTCGGTAATGTAAATTCGAATTCGACAGGATGTAGTATCCTGTTGGAATTGCAACTAATTGCGTTTGATGCATTTGAGAAGTGTGATTAGATCGCGAAGGATCAACTTCTCAGTTTAATTACATAATGACGAACACGTTCAATCAAGCATCATACAATAACAACAATGCAGAACATCAAGTATTGCTTGATTGCTGGACGGTTCGTGCCACAACAACACAATGCAATATGGATTAGAGACACATGTCGATATTGAATTATTTATTCGTGAATGAGTGTGTAGTATGGTACAAGGATGGCATAATCTATTATCACTCATACAAAGTTATATTTAGTGTCGCTATTCACGAAATTTAAATGTATAATTACTTTTCGAACGGTGGGATGAATTTATACACACGGTATATCTTACTAACGTAATCTATTTATGCAAATAGTAAATATATGGAAACTTACTACTAAACACTTATCTAATTTTTAAAGCACTAATTTATTGGAATAGATTGTTCACTTTTTACTATTCCGATTTGTTCACTACGACATAAAATTATTTACTGCTACGGCTGCTAGAGCCTCATTTAAATAATATAAATAAGTTGAAACTTGCAAGTAACGGCTGATTTGTTTATTATTCTCCAAATTTTATGTTTATGACTGTAGTTTAGTCCTACTAAGTCTTTTGAAACGCAAAAACGTGCTGTGATTCATACATTTTGGACCAAGACATTTTTATGTGAAGTTGTTTTCGTTCTCGCAAATTCAGACTTGGGAGTTTTGAGCTGAATAAAACCAAAGAGTTTGTAACACGTTAATCAATCACAAATTTTTTTTGGCGTTCAGGGCGGCCTCCAAAAACCACAACCGCTGAAGATAAACGTATTGTACTGATCAGTAAACTTGAACAACGACTCGCGAGCTCTGAGTTAGCAGCTTAGATCAATGAATCTAGGAATCTGCCTTTGAGTACTTCTACAGTGAAAATAAGATTGAGATAAACTGCCCTTTTTCGAAGAGTGGCAGTTAAAAAACCTCTTTTAAGACGTCAAAATGAAAGGTTGCAGTAGGCTAAAGAATAGAAAAATTGGAGACATGAAGGGTGGGAAAGAGTTTTATGGAGTGATGAGTCAAAGTTTGCGCATAGGTCAAAGGAAGAACGGATATTAGATCCCGATTGTAAAACATGACGAAGGATCGTTGAGTTGAGGAGGATGTGGAGGATGTTTTGAAGAAAAGAAGACTATAGATCTAGTAAAATTTTAAGGGATTTTGAAGAAAGGAAGTTATAAAAAAATATAGTATCTTCTGGCCAACGTTTGATCGACAGAAAATTCATTTTCCACCATGAAAACGATCCTAAGTATTCCTCGAAGCTGTGCAAAGAGTATTTCGAGGAATTGGAAGTATGGGACCCTAAGATGTTGAACAATCACTCACTAGTGAGTTAAAATTTGTTTAAATTCGATCAGAAACAGACATGCGGCTTAACGTAGGTTTGAAAAATGTGGCGGATTCGTTGGGGAATCTTCGTTTGTGTAAACCTAGACAATCAAATTTTTTATTTGTCATTTTATATACTGTACCAGTTAAAAGTTCTTTCCTAATTTTCAAAATGATATACTTTAAGTTTTAAAATTGGTAAAACCAAAAAACTATGGTTGAAACTTCACAGTCTAGGCAAAAATAACTTCTCGCCGGCACAGTCGCCCGATCTCAATCCGATTGAGTTGTCGTGAGACAAATTGGACAAGGAAGTGAGAAAACAGTGTCCTACTTCCAGTTCACATCTTTGGAATATCCTGAAAAACAATTGGAATCAAATAAACGACGATTATTTGCCGAAAGAAATCCAAAATAACCATCTAGAGTCTGCGCTATATTAACTGAAATGTCGAACTTTTTTTGGCTTCTTATTGTTCACACCCAGTATATATTTTAGATTACGCATTTTGGTAACTCCGTTCGAATTTTTTAAGGGTGGTTTGATTTTATTTTTTCTAAAATTCATTTAAAAAATTTCGTATTTGAATCATCTTCATCGTCTTGTCAACTCGACCTCTTCTCTATATTTGGGTGATTCCGTTCTAACTGTGATTTTTTGTATTCAAAATTTCAAGATTTTAAAATTTAACTTTTCTAACTTTTTTATGCATATTATTCATCTATTTTACTGTAAAAATAAAACTCTAAGAGGAATTTACTACAACTTCAAAGTATCACGAGCAAGACACAAATGTCGGATTTTGAGTTCCACGGTACTGACTCATTTATCCACGGTACTGACATGGTAACTTAAGATATTAAACAACAAGTGCATCAATTTTCCTCAGTTTGATCATAAACATTAGAATTTATAAGGTAATTAGTTTAAATCATTTGTTACGACAAAAAAAATTAATAATTTATCGGTAAATTCTAGGAATGGACATGACACGGTACTGACATTCAAGTGATGTAGTATAAGTTTTCTTTAAGTGGCAAGTTATATTGTATAAAAATAATGTTTAAATATCTTAAGAATTATTCAATTAACACAAAATTTTTATTAATTGATTATTAATTAATGACTAGTACAAAAAAACAATACAGGACATTGAATATCACAGTTAGAACGGAATCACCCATTTAAAAAAATATTCACGTCGGAAAAAAGTGTGTTCTCTAATCAGGCTTGATATTTATGAATAAAAATAATGACAGTTAAGAGATCCAGATATATAATCTCCAAAAAAATATAAACACTTTGAGCCACGAATGTCATCTATTTAAAAGTAATCCTAAATAAAGATGGCATATATTTATGTGTAGAATTATTCATCGGTATTTTGTCAGGCGGGTTGTATTACGTAAAGAAAAATGGAAGTTGCACGTTTTTCTCAATAATTTTTCTAGTTTTTTTCCAAGTAAAAACACTTTGAAGTATACGGATTATGAAACTGGCAAAAGATAAATGATTATAATCATTGCTCTGTTCTATGAAAGGTATATTGCTTGGCGTTTGATAAAGAGGTATCTCAAAACAAGAAGCATTTAGTATTAGAAGAAAGATACAGAAGTCTATGATGAAACTCCCCCAAAATTTGTATTTGTATAAGACAGGGAGAATCCCTAAGCCCCCTACTTTTTAATCTCATAATGGATGGAATAATAAAGGCAGTGAAAAGGAGGAAAGGTTATAAGATGGGAAATAGAGAAATAAAAATTCTCTGCTATGCAGATGATGCTATCCTCATAGCAGAAAGTGAAGACGACCTACAAGGATTGGTCCAGAAGTTTAACATAGTCGCAAAGAAGCAAAAACACTGGTCATTAGCAAAGAACCGATTAGATGTAAGATGGAAATTA
This sequence comes from Diorhabda carinulata, assembly GCF_026250575.1. Classification (NCBI taxonomy): domain Eukaryota; kingdom Metazoa; phylum Arthropoda; class Insecta; order Coleoptera; family Chrysomelidae; genus Diorhabda; species Diorhabda carinulata. Next base: position 3,456,735 of record NC_079468.1, read on the forward strand.
ACTACTTAGGCATCACACTATTAAGCTATGGAGATGCAGAATCTGAAGTTAAAAAAACAAATACAGAAAGCAAATAGAGCAGCAAGATGCCTCAATAATACAATATGGAGAAACAAATATATACGAACGGAAACTAAGACTAGAATTTATAAAGTTGTGAAGAAATAGGTAGAATTGCCTATAGAACAGATAGAAGAAGAAGAATAAGAAGAAGAAGAAGAAGAAGAATAAGAAGAAGAAGAAGAAGATTTCAAAATGTTACTCAGAAATCGAATCGAAATTACAGATATGTATCTACGAGTATATCTAGAAGAAGGTGACTAAGCAAGGCGATTGCAGTTATGTTTGTCCCTGAAAAAGCTAATTTTAGGGTACATCAATTTTCTTATAACATTTTTAATCTTACTACGCATTGGTCGTAGTCCTTGTAGTTCGTAGTTTTCCTTGCGTTTGCAAATTTTCCGCTCAATCGATAATCAAACTGACCACTTGACAGTTTGGTAGCTATTTTCGGTATTTGGTAAGACTCTTTTTAACAATTTCGCCAGCTTGTTTACCCATTATTTATATATAAGATGTGTCACTTATGTCCCATTCTGTCAATGTCATATCTGTCATTTAAATCTTAGACATCAAGTTATAGCACCTGTGTGTATCAGAAAATATAAAATATTCCTTGAAATATGGCGCGCATTTTCCAAAAGATAATATCGAAGGAACTGACGACATTATAAAATTTCGCTTATCATAGTTATTTAAATTATTTATAAATTGTAAAGACATGTTAGTTAATAGTTGGTTGTCACATATTTGAAAAGTTATGTGTATGCCGAGGACTGAAAGAGTTCAACAAAGTACGTGTAGTATTTCAGACGCGGCGTACACAACATTTTTTAGACGACGCATAAGATCCAAAACTTTTTCAATTAGACTGAGAAAAGAAAATAAATAATAGAGAATTATAAATATTTTATTTATAATTTTTTTCTGGTGACACCACTTCATAAAGAGCTCGTACTGTTTTTCGTACCTTGCACATTTATCCGGTAACGAATTAAGAACGGCTGCATCGCTTTCTTCGGGAGATCAGGTGACGTGGGGCGTGGATTCGAGTAACTCTTCACCGCTGATGTCTTCTTTTTCATCATAATTCATTGTTATTCATTAATTTAGACAAAACTTCGGATAAAACAAATAATTTCAGAAAATTAAAAATTTAAGGTTATGCAAAATCATCGAAATGAAACTGTCAACTGTCAACAGTCAACTGTCAACATTGAAGTTTTCTACTCCAGAGCACCTCGAAAGTGTTTTGAAGTACGGAACTGTCACTTTCACTACATGGAACACTCAAAACTCCACTTTCGGTATGTAAATGAATACAGAACGAACAACTTTCAAATAGCGTCGCCTAAAAAAGTTATTTCCACTTTCGGTGATTGATTTCCTGTCACAGATTAAAAAACTTGTCGCCGAATCTGCCATGTTAGATGCTTCAGTTTGATTCAAGCTCCATTACATCCAAGCTTTGTTGTCTTAAATCCAACATATAACATTCTATATCTGCAACACTTCCATGTTGATTTTGCATATCTTAGATCAGATATTTCGTTGATATATTATTCATAGATACACCGCAAAATTCAACAAAAGCTCTTAAAAGATCTAGAACGTACTGTTGTCAACTCGATAGTGGCTCGACAAAAAGAACTTTATCGATTTGCTTTTGATTTAAAAGTCGGATAACTATCGATCAAGCGCTCAATTTGTATTGCATTGTATTGATGTGCGCATACCATCCACTAAACAGTCGATAAGCGACTGCCAGTCTCGTATAAGCATTTGAAGTGGCGCCACGTCTCTTGTCACTATGACGGACAACACGAAGGAGTTCATTAAAAGCGAAGAAAAAAGGCCTGCGCTTTACTTAAAGAGTCTGGAAGAGTATTCAGACATCAATATGAGTATGGGATGTACACAGTATCTTCTTTCTTCATCTATCTTAAATTGTGTAAAAGCAAAGCACAAACTAAAACTTTCTTGTTTTTCGACATTGTTTGTAACACCTCGACTCGAGCGTTGGTGAATAAAGACTGATCGATTTGAGGAGATAAAAAAATCGATTGTATGCGCACCTCCACCAACTAATAGTCTAAGATTCCACCGTTTGATCTTGCAGGTATCTGTTTTTTTGATAAAATTAATTCTAAAGAAATCTTGAGGATGTTGCCAGCTCTCAGTCGTTTACAACATTAGAGTTGCCAGGTGTAAACAGGTATATTATTGTTAATTAACTGCATTCACAGGTTTTTTTAAAAATTTTTATGCAAAATTAAAATTTTATATACATTGAACATAAAAATCCATGGTTGCCATTTGTACAATGGCCGCAAACAGAGGTTGCCATGATTTTTGTGAACGATTCTCGCTCCAGGTAAGTGAAAGTGCCAAAGGAAGATGAATACGTGCGATGAATAAGGACAAAGCATATCAATCATTTTTATTTTGATTCGCGACATCATTTTCTTTCAAATGCTTCAATATTGACTGAAAAAACATATAGCTGCAAGTCATATTAGTGTATTAATGACATTAAAATTAATTATTGGTAATTGCGGCTAATTTTACAATGCAACCTATCTTCAATCCATTCCATACATCCTCAAGATTCCTTTAAAATTAATATCAATCAAAAAACAGATACCTGCAGGATCAAGCAGTGGGATCTTAGACTATAAACTGTTTAGTTGTATATATGCGCTAAGGGCTTGTTTACCTGATCAACTGTATAGCAGCGTTGCCACCGCAGCAAATTTTTCGCTCCGTATGCCAAGTTCGATTGCCTTTCACGATAATATTTGGTCAGATCTTATTCAATTATGAAAGTTATTTCGTTCGAGGGTTATACCCATGATCGCGAATATTCGTCTTGAGCAATAAAATGTTTAGTAATTTAGTTAGTTAGTACTTTTACCTCAAATGGTGTTTCATCTTCTCACAACTGTCGATATTATAGAGAGAAAACAATCTCTATTATATAATTAAAGGGAGTATTTCAAAAAAGTGAATGTTTGGTCAGCCGATTCATACAACCTAGGTAGAAGTGAGACATGAAAACCCCGAAAGAATCGTTTTCTTCATGAGGAATTTACATATTCTGAAAGGAAAAGAATGAGGTGCAGAGTTTTGTAGAAAAGATCTGCTACGAAGTAGCAGATTTACTCATTTGGTGCCGGTAGTCCAGAATTATTTGAAGAATCATTCAAATTACTTTTAACATATTACTATGATCGATAATAATATAATATTTTATTCATCGATGTAACTTCCTTCTGTTTTTTGGTGCACAATTTTGGCATTCCCTGTAGCAATTTCGACAAATAATCGTCGTCTATTTGGTTCTTTTCGTTTTTGTAAATATTCCAAAGTTGAGAAGTGGAAGTAGGAAATTGCTTTCTGACTTTTCTGTCCAATTTGTCCCACAACTTAATCGGATTGAGGTCGAGCGACGGAGTACCAATTATTCCAAAAACTCTTTGTTCGAGGAATGCTTGGGATCGTTGTCATGGCGACCAAGCGTTGGTCAGAACGTACTATATTCCTCCTTTTCTTTTTTAAAAAATTCCTTCAAGTTTTACCAGATCTCTAGTCGCTCCTCCTTCAAAACATATCCAGACTATCACGAACCTTCGCCTTGTTTTATAGTCTGGATTACACATGGATATAATATCCGATCTGAGCTACTTTCTCTAGGCCCGTGAGTTCTTAACGATTGTGGTTTTTCGATCCCGCTTTGAATCAATCAAAAATTACAATAAGATTATTATAGATTATTATTATTCTTATCGGAAAATTTCCAATTTATAATAAAAACATAGTTGTCAGTTGTATCATCCCTTAATAATGGTACATAATTTAACCATCCGGCTGTACTGTATATTCGTGAAGCTTAGCATAAAATCGTATACAGCAATATTTATAATCAGCAAAATACGCTTCAGGGAATTTCGGCACAGTTCACAGAACCCGTCGTTAAATTAATTTATTCAAATTTCGAAATTCATGAAGTGTAGTATGTAAACTGTTTAAATCTCTCCAGAGTATTATAGCCGACAAATTGCCACACAAAACAAAACAAAAAGACTATTAAAACCAATATGAATTATGAGTAAGACGTTCATTTGTAATCAGGGGTAGTATTATCAGTTAATATGATTTTTTAACTTCCATTTCTTGTATAACAGAAACGTCTTTGTTGAAAGCAGTATTTTGTTCTAATTGGAAACCACGTTCTGAATACACTGTGTGTACCACCACTACACCACTACTCACAATTACACTGTCTGACGCGCGTTTCGATAACCAAGTTATCGTCCTCAGAGGCTGTTTACCTTCAGCCTTTTAGGTAGTTTCGTGTAGATATTCAAGTCTCTTCCTCCCGTCTTACATGAATAAATGAATTTCCAATATTTAACTATATAATTCAGATAAACTGACACAAACTTTAAATAGTTTTCAAATTTGCACCTTCTAGTCCGAATAATACTAGGTATATATTCCGTTTTAAAAACCGTTTCACCTTCTTTTAACATGATGTTGAAGAGGGTTAAACACAACTTTTTGTTTTTACCAACGCTGACGTTCAGTTGCTTATTTTCTGTGCTTCTCCCAGAATTATATTCTTGTTGAACTTTTTTCATGGAGAATATGAATTGATGATCCGTGTAGAGTACACTTATTTCCATCAATCTAGGCTTTTGAAAAGCTCAAGAAATGTAATTTATCGTAATATCAATATAGATATGAGCGGTCGGATTGTTGATAGGAATTTCACGCGCCCCACGACTCATTTTTTAGTCTGATCAAATGAACTCGATTGATGAGATAGTTTTGTGACGCTTAGTATCTGGGATATCACTAATTATTTCTGCTTTTAACCGTCACCTACGTCAATATCTATCCTCTTGATAAAACATAAGTTTTTAATTGAGAAATATTCCTCGGAAGTTGATAAAAAGATCCGTTTCACAATAACGGAGCTTACGCTTGAAATAGTAAAGAAAAACTAAAAAAATTTGCACAAGGTTCTAAATTCATCCACAGACTACCAAGAATGATGAACTAAATACCAAAAAAAACCAGCCAAAGGCAACCAGGAGATGTAAGTGTGTATCATTTAGTGGCTGAAATAACAGACATCGTAAAACTTTTTTACTTCTTATTGATAATTATGGAAAGAAGTGGAATATCAGTCACTGTTTCAAATACGGTTAAGATACAATTTTTAACTTACTGAATTAATTGAAAGCCGATAAATTGAGATGATTTTTTCATCGTAGTTTTCTATATTTACCGGTAAGTACAGTTCGAAAACAATTATAGGAACATCACGTTCCGTTTGTGATTTAGTTCATCGAAATCGAAACGGATTTGCCGTTTGTTGTTAGAATTTCATATTTCCGATACGTAAACATATAAATTAAAGTTTAAAACACTAAAAAACTTTAATGAGACATGATTCTTGGGAATAAAAATAAAATTACTAACGAGAAAATTAATGTAACTATTATAAAAGTAAGGGGTGATGTCGGGGCATTTTGAAACTAACTTTGTGTTTTTTAACTAATAAATTTTAGTTGAAGGAACAGAACTTTCCTTTCCCTTATTTCTCTCTCTTCCCATATTCTTTATATATTCTAAATAACTTTCCACGGTAAGATGGATGGTAGTTTTTCTCCGTGGGTCTCTTATGTAGGTGACTGAAATATAAATACGGTACGTGTCTTTAGGGCAGCTTATTTATTGAAGCTTGGGCTCCATTTCCATTCGGGATCGTCCTAATTATTTTTCCGTTATCAAAAATAAGTTTTCCCTTGCCTTTTTATTCTCCATATCTTCATTAACTCGCTCCAAATGGTAGATGTTTAGGACCCTTTGATTTTTCACTAGTTTCATTTCGAAGTTGAAAAATGTCAAAGAAACCACACGCTTTTATAATAGTGACTCCTGGTCTATGTCACCAACGTATGGATTGAGCTCGCACTAGATATACCGAAGGCTTTTGACAGAGTTTTTCCTGCCAATCTTAGCAATCTATCCAAGTCGCTATCGGTGGACATACTTCAAAAAGGTTTGTGGTCAACGCTGATGGTTCCCAGGGATGCATCTTGTCATCTTTTCACTTTCTCGTATACATCAACGATCTACTCGAAAAAAACTGTAAATCCGTTATATAGCTTCGCCGACGATAGCACACTAGTGTCTTAGTTAAAATCAACAGATCCACTAAACAGATCACCACCATAAATACCGATCTTAAAAACATTCTGGAGGAGAGAGAAAACGATCTTATTGAGTTTAATGCAGCAAGGACCCAGACTGCTGTTTTTACAACAAAGGCTAGCACTGCAGCTCAGGATTTGGTCCTGTCTGGACACAAAATATCACCATCATCACAAATTCGCTTAATGGATGCTGAGGTTGGAAGCAATATCTCCTGGCATAGCCACTTGGCCGAATCAATTAAAATCTTTATATTCCGCAACAGCTTCCAAGTCTCTACAAGACCCGCTCGCATATTTGGAGCTCGACTCACGAGCATACCTAGAGGATGGTCGACTCAACACAGAAGACAGGAATTCGTTTTAAAGGCGATAATTTATAGCATAGAAGGGAAATTGATGACCTGACTTTGTTTTACCGATACCACCACGGCTTCTGAGCTGTCCAGCATAATCCCATCTAGAGCAAAATTTGCAAGATTTACTCGACAAGCAGACATGGTTCTTAAACACCCTGTAGACGTCCAGATTGTTAATTTACTACACTACAACCCACAGAAGTTCAAGATTAATATCCACAGGAATCTCCATACGGCAGGCACAACTTGAACCACTCGAGTGTTATACGGTTTACTCTTTTGTACTTGCTTGAACTAGACATTTTACCGTCACCTTCATGGGGTTATTAATCATGAGCGACTATTTAATTCATGTGATAACATGACGTATAGACACTTTTATTTCTTGATAGTCGTTCAAGAAAATCCATTTTGTGTCTAATTAAATTAGTGTAGTATTATTATTAAGTGATGGAGAGTAATAGTGAAGAAAGTTTAAACTGCCCACCAGAAGATGTTGAATCAGCAACTGCAGCGACTGAGAAATCCAGAGAACAGTATTTAAAGGAATATAATTCTTTTATGGAGTGGCGTACTAAAAAAGGTATAAAAAACTTCACAGACAGAGTGTTACTAGCATAAGTCTTCAACACTTTAGTCGACTAAAACTGAAAGGAACCCTAATGGTAAATAACGACGTAGATGTCAGTAAATACTCGAAACTCATTGCATATTTGAAAAATAAATCAGTTGACTATAGACCCAAAAGATCTAAAACATTTGCACGTGAAGAAATTAATAGTTTCTGTTGCAAGCTCCAGACGATCGTTATCTCATGCTTAAGGTATGACAGCAACAAATTTTAATGTAAGCTTAGATATTATTTGTAACATCTTACAGGTTGTTTTAATGTTCCGAATCGCAGGAGCTCTGCGAAGGGAGTAATTATGTAAAATGAAATGTAACGATAATAATCATACCAGCAATGTTTTAATTATCATAGTACCTGATACAAAAACTCATGTTCAACGTCGATTTACTGTTATTTTTGAAATATCTGACAATAGATTGAACTTGGTAAACATTTATAAAACATATAAAAACCAACGACTCACAAATGTCAAAACAGATTTCTTTTTGCAGTACGGAAATGGAAAATGCAAGACCCAGGTTGTAGGTATCAATACCTTTTCAAAAATTCCCTCGCTTATCGCAACATATTTGAATTTACCTAATCCAAAAAACTACACTGGGCATACATTTCGACGTCTCTATCAGTGGATTCCGGTGGTATAATTCAAGTAAAGAAGCACGGTGGGAGGAAATCCAACACAGTTGCGGTGGGTTACGTAGACGACTGAATAAAAAACAAAATGGATTCCGCAGTGAAAATTTTAACGGGAACAACTAGTTCGACTTGAATCAACATTGTACATACACGATGTTATTTCTTTGTACTCGTTAAATATTGCCAATACAAGAACCAATAGTAATGTAACTTCTTCTTTACTCCAAATTAATAATGCTCACAGTTGTACTAATAATATTACTTTTACAAAATAAAAATTGATAAAAGTTTTGTCGAATTTTTTCAAGTCTACGGAAGTAGAAAAAATTTTGAATGGAACTCGTGAGTAAAATGTGTTTCATTTATGTCATTCTATTTCCGTGGTAGGACAGGAGATATAATTTGTGACTTCTAGTCTCCGTGTGAGAAGAAAATGGTCGCCTTGGACAACTTTCTGTATTTCTGTATTTCGAATAGGTTTGGAAAGTTTCAAGCATTTTTCAACTCACCGTAATCAATGTGGAGACTTCATTCAGCAGCCTCTTCCATTAAACGCCAATTTTTTCTCAAAGTAGAACCATTTCAAATATTTATTATATTATTGGATCATACAATATCCGAATGTAGATGAACAAAATATTAATAATATAAATTATGAAGAAAAGATTTTCAGTTTTTATAGTTTTCTCCAGTATATTTTCGAATGTTACACAATCTTAGCTTAAATTATTATTCTTCTCTACTTTTATTTCAACCCCGAAATTTTGGCAATAAGCTAAGCAACTTTTGGCAGCTGGACTCTATAAAATAAACCGTGTTGACAAATGTATACAATAAAAAAAAACTGTTGATGAATCGTCTCAATTCTATCTAAATATAGGAAAGAGAACTACTACATCAACTTTTAAATTACTATTGCATAATACAAGCGAAAAATTCGCGTTAATGCCAATACATAAACTATGTATGTACTCCGTCAAAGAATTTTAGAATAAATGTTTTATTTATGACTCTATTTTTCGATATATCTTCAGCAAAGTGTAGGAAAACATGTCTACATAAATTTATAAATAATTTAAAAGCAACTCAAAACATGTACATTCGTCTCAAGTTCCACGTAAATGAAAATTCTGTTATCTATACTAGTATTATAAAGCTGAAGGGTTTATTTGTATAGTTCCCCAAATTTCAGGTACAACAATATGTGGTAACTTCTTCTTGCTTTACTCTTTTTCTTCTTGGTCGTGGTCAACTGGATATTGATTCAGATCCTAAGCTGGGGGATCGAATCTTCTCTATAATTTCTTATGTCTTTTATTCCAACTCTCGATAGATCTATACAGTCCTGATGTACCAATGAGATTTTATTACTTTCCACAACCTTCTGAGCTCCGATATGGAGCTATTAGCATTATAATTCTCACGTAAATCAGTATGACCCTGATAAAGTGTAGCCATTTTTTCCTATTACTCTCTTACCTTTTTCATCTTATGACACTCTGATAATTGATTTTAGTCCAATTGATTTTTTCTCCCGATATGTCAACATCATATTCTGTCATATTCATGATATTTTCAACGAGCGCTGTTTTGGTATTCACTAATACGAGGTTTGAGGTATGGCAACACTGATATGAATATGTCAAATTTGACATTGCCTTAATGAAGTTTCACTTTTTTGTTTTGTTTGGTTAAAAAATGGAATTAAATTTTCGGGTGATGATTTTCTATGACTTTCGTGTGCCCATCAACTCGCTTCGACTTTTGGTGATGAAGGAGTGAGATTTACTAATCTTTAAAAAAAAACTTATCACCAATCCACGATCTAGGAAACAGTTAGACTACAAACCTAATTTAACGAAAAAGTAGATGAAAAGAATATTAGCAGACAAAGTATTATCTATAGCATTTGACAATGAATGAATTTTATATTACTTAAACTGCATCTATTTCGTGTCTGGTACCACCATTTGGGTTTGTAATTCAGCAAAACATCGCAAATATTTTGTTGAAGAAAGTACCAAAGAAATTTCCAAATCTATATAAGGCAAGTGCTTTAAAAACTGTTTATAAATTGTATCGTCGTCAGTTAAATACGAGGAATGGTTTGTGTCGAACATTAAGCCCCAATACCCGATGAAAATTCTAGAATTAGATAAAACGAAAGTTGAATACCATTCCGAAAAGGGCACAAAAATCGTTTCCAGTCATACTTTCAATAAGTGAATTGCTAAATTTCATGTTGCTGTTTTACATTATTTAAGACGAAATAATTAATCGCATTTATTGATCATACCTCGTATATGTGATGTATATTTCATACATATTACAACCTCTGGTTGTTAAAAGCATAATTATAACCCATAATTAACTAAACTGACAGTGTATATGGTATTTTATAAGTTTAATGTAAAAAGTTTTTATAATATTAGTGACCCATTTAGGGCGAGCGCTGGTTGAGTGTCAAGGAAAAGAAAAAAAACGAAACCGGGGATGAAAATAAGGGTAATAAAAGGAACAAGCACACTTCTCTTTCTCTCTCATATATATTAGTTGTAATTTTGTTAGTTGAAGCAAGGTGTGCGTGTCCTGGTTACGAATTACTTCCTATCAGGTCCGCATTCATTCTTGAGGGTTGTATTTGAAATTTTCATTCGTAAAGTTGAATATTAGTTTGAGAACTTTTAACAATTTAAAAAAAAAATTGAGCTTCGTCATGTCTGTCAGCATTTTTAACAGTTATTATTATATTTTCAATTACTTTTTCGTAGTCAGAAAAACATAAACTTAACAACAACATAAAATTTTATCCACGATGTCTTCAGGTAAGTAATTGTGATTCAAGAAGAGAAGCTAAATCCTTTAGGTCTATTCAACTGGGATATCACAAATCTTTGGAAAACTATTTCTGAAGATACTAAAAATTATCATGGAACAAAAAATGGATATCCATCAGAACATCCAACAATAGTACATAAGACCACATATCTAACTGGATAAATATATGAAGGTGAATATCTATCTTGCGTTTGATAAGGTCTGGAGTGATAAAGCTATTGAAAACTTGGATGACGATCTTTCGAATTGAAATAAGAGAATGGATTGACATATAAATCGCCGAATTTGCAAATGATAACGATCTTGTTGCAAAGCTGCAAAGAACCACAAATTAATTCTACTAGCGCACCAAATAACCAAGAGATGAAGAATAAAACTCAATAAACCAAAATCGGTAAACATTTTTTTACAACAAACAAAAAAAACGTATCACTCTCAATAAACTGAATTGAGATACCATATGGAAACATTAAATATAACCTAGGAATGATTCTAAATTCTAAGCTGAAAGAACACGTCAAAAAAGGGAGAAATGGATGCGGCATATAGAAAAATGTATTAGATTAAAGGCAGAAAATGACAACAAATAATAAATTTTTCATATAGAAGCAAATTTAAAAACTTATCTGGACATCTGAAGGCTTGGGACTATGAAAATCAAACAATACTTCACCCATCAAAATGCAAATCAGCATAGGGCTCTAAACGTAGGAATTACTGAAGGAAAAAATTAAGAGACATATCTAAAAGCACAAAGACACGATACGGAATCATAATAACATCGGAAGGCTTCAGGTAATCAATCAACACGACACGACAGAATCAGAAATACTAAAAAAGTGAAAATCCTCAGACCTAGTGCAAATACTAAGTGAAAGTGAGTTGGAATATCTGGAACCGTTGGTGATATTCATACTTTTATACACTGTTTACACCAGCACTACACCAACACTCACAATAACATTGTATGACGCGCGTTTCGATAACCAAGTTATCGTCTTCAGAGACTGATGGTAGACTGGTTATCGAAACGCACGTCAGACAGTGTAATTGTAAGTTCTGGTGTAGTGGTGATGAAAACAGTGTATTCTTTAAGTGAAAGTGTGAAAGCAAGAGCTTAGTGATGATAGTTCAAAGATAGGAATATCAAAATTCCATACAAAATTGTATAGCGAGATTACGGATTCAGTCACAAACAACAATGGTAAATGAAGAAAAGATTGTGAAAAAAAACAACGATTTATGGTCCGGGGTAATTAGTAGAATACGAGGGGGAGCTTAAGTCAAAAACTTCTCACAAAAATGTGAAGGAGAGTAATTAGTTGATCAAAGTAAACAGATGAACAAGATGGAAGCCAGTAGATGCTCTAGGCTGGTACGTTCTGCGTCGTACTAACCTTATCGCCACGTCTGACCGCAGCATCGAAGAATTGAAATACGGAGTGTGTTACAAAAAGGTGATCACGGCAAAATTGAAGAACGGAGTATGTTAAAAAGAGGTAACGTTGACGTGGCGACGTACCAGTCTAGAGCATCTACTGAAGCCTATGTGAAAAATTTCAATAAAATATTTCTTTTTGATCAGCTAATTACTAGAAGAAGTTTTATAACCTATAAAAACATTTTTTTATTCAATATTCAACGAACTTTCTCAATATTAGTTTCCAAATTCGATGCATTCCGATTCTGGAGAGTGGTAAAATGAACAAAGGTTTAGATGTTATGTTTAACAAAGCTGATAACGATATATTTGTAAAAGGAAACATTATCTACTGCGTTATCTACTTACCCTAAACACGTACAACTTTATAATATCAAATGAAGCGTAATATGTTGAATAAAAATTTCATTAGTTGTTTTTTTTTTAATAAGCACACTCACCAATACCCAATTTCGAAAAAAAAATGAAACAATATAGTTATAGAATCTTGTATAATATAAAATAATTCATATACATACATTTCATCGAACAGTCCTATTGAATTGGTCATAAAATTCATCGGAAGGGATATTGGAATAAACCACTTTATCTAAAAATCTCCTACGACTCTTCTGCTCTTCTGCTAATCTCAAATTTTCTTCAGCCAATTTTTTCTTCCTTTCTTTTTCTTTAAGTAGCATTTCTTGATCCAGCATATAAATAGTTTGTTGAGTACCATCAAAATAAGCATCCATTTCTCTGCTTCTCCGCAACTCTAGCTCTTTTCTCTGTTTCATCTCTTCGATTTGCTGTAGCTGCTCTTTTCGGAACGCCATTTGTTCAGCGGCGGTCAAACCTTTATAAGCATTAGCGATTTTCTTTCCCGGAACATTACTCACGGCAACATCCGGATTTTCAGTCATTAAATCACTATTGAGGAAATTACAAATATCAGCCCAATTGTCTTCCGTATTTTCCTTTTCCGCTTTCTGTTTTTCGCATAGTTTTTCATCTGCTAGCGCTCTGTTGAACTTCATCGCAGATTCTAGAATTTTTTTCCTACATTCCTTCTCTAACATATCTAATTCTATCGCTCTTTGATCTCTTGCTATGACCGCTGCTTTATAAGCATCCTCAGCTACTCTTTGTTCTTTGTCGGCATTCGCTCTCTCTCTCATCTGTTGCTCTAACCAAGATTTCACTTCTTCATTCTGTAATTTCCTGCGTTGATCGGAAGCCAAATCTTCCCCTTCAAATTTTTGCGCTGCCGAAATTCCCAATCTAGGATCGTCATCGTGAGTTCTACAAGGAAGCTGCTTCTTTTTAAATTCCGGATCGTTTAAATCAAACTCTCTCCTATCCTCCGGTTTCTGATAATTTTTCCTGAAATTATTTATCTCTTGTTGAATCTTCGCGCGTTCTTCTTTCTCTTTTCTTTCCAAAATAAGGGCTACCTCGTCGGCTTTTTTTAGTTGGTCCAGGAATATCTTATCGACATTTTTATTTTCTGCATCTCTTTGTCGTTTTTCTTCGACTTGTTGTTTAAGTGCCGCGGCATCTATACCGATTAGTCTAACGCGAGGATTGAACAGTCTCTTCTTCCTCTCTTCTTCTCTTGCTCTTCTTCTTTCTATTGAAGCTGCTTCCCGCCTATCTCTTTCAGTTGTTATAAAGAAATTCAGCATATTTATATGCGCGGTACGTTTTAAAAGAAATGTCACAATAAAAATGACAGATGACGTTGTATTAGTTTTATGTCAAAACTGGATTGTGCACTTAACTTTCCACGAATTTTTCGTACTACTTTGGAATTATATGCTACGTATTGGTAACTAGTATTTCTTCGGAAAGATAGAGTATTGAACTGCTTAAAATTCTTTAGAGATAAAACTATTGACATTGCCGGAAGCGTTCTATACAGTGCGCACCTTATTGTTTGATCGATCTGGTTTTATTTTACGTGATCTAGTAATGGGTGAGTTGTTGTATACAAGGAATTTTAAAACTACTGGAAAGGAATTTTGTTTCAATATGAAATGAATGTTTTAGTACATAAAAAAAAGTACAGAATAGTTGATACAACAATATGTAGTTCGTTTTTAAAGCATAGACGTTTGGATATGGAGATATTTTTTTGAAATTTTATTTTTCTACAACTGCTATAAAAAACCACATATTGCTCACACTGAGAGAAATATTATTTCCCACGGCACTTTGCCCACACCATAAAAATTTATAGAGAATCAACAAATATCGACGAAAACTTAGTTTTCATTCGTGGTTTGATAAAAATGACAATGAAAAATATACTTTGAAGAGTTGTCGAAAGCTACACCGTTTACACTTTGGTCACAATATTCAATTTTGCGAAGTACTGTCAGAAATTACGTTCATTTTTGAAAAGAAAGTCCCTAAAAAATCAAACATATTGAGAGCAGACCAATTGCAGAGATTTTTAAACGAAGCTCCAGACAAGGAATATCTACTAATAAAGGTAAATTTATTTAGAGGGATTAACATAGATTTTTCTAATTACTGGGTTTTTCAGTAGATGAAAATAATTATTTAATCATTAAATTCTATTTCAAATTATGTTAGATCGATATTTGTAGACATTTAAATCAATGGTCAATGGTGCAGTGGACTTCGAATTCAGTAGTTCCGAGGTCATTCTGGTTTTTTCGTTATTTCCAGACAGCAGTAGCTATAAACGTAGCAGGGGCATGTCGTAGAGAGGAATTGTGGAAATCAAGAATCGATAATTTAGAGGTTTAAATTCAGCTTTACTTGTGATATATAAGAAATATATTGCGAAAAATGTACCAAACAGGTAGTTGGCATTTACAAATTCGGTAGTGCGGCTGAGACAATTGCAATTTTTTTAAAATTAGGAAAATAAATCGGTTTTGAGTTTCTAATGATTAACCATGATAATTAGTAAATAAATAAACAACTTTTCCTCAAAAATAACAGAAGATTAATAATATTTTTGGAAAATAAAATGGACAAAATGAGGCGTTTAGTCGCGTGACATTAAAAACCAATCAGAAAAGCGTGACGTCACACCTCGCGAAACGCTATATAGTAACTATTATTTTCGTATAAAGTGACCAGGTTATTTCGAGTTTTCAGCAATTATTGTTAAATTAATAAAGTTCGTTTTTAGTTTAATCTTAAAAGACAGGTATAATTTGCCATGGAATCAGGATTTAACAGAGCAAACTGCAGTAATTTGCCCAAAATTGACGCCGTTATGCTTGACAAATTTTTTGCATTGAACACCTACTTTTGTTCATCGGAAATCTGCAGTGTTAAAAGTATTATGTGAAGAACAAACAAAGTTTTATTTAATTAGCAGTTACCAATCAGAGAATCGCATTTACCCACCGTAGAATGAAAATATTTAACTGATTTTGAGGTTAGGGAATACAAAGTTCCAATAACTTTAACTTAAGTCACATTTTATATGTTATGTGTGGTATATTATGGTAGATTTTGTACATTTATAAATAGATACATCAAGTTTTGTTTGATACTTACATCAAAATGATCACCACATACAATTAGTTGATAAAGTAAGAGCATCTTGTCTCCTTGCCATTTTTAACCACTTTCTTCATATTTCTGGCGTTTTCATCGTTGCACTTTCACATTGGGGCATTATACACTATTTATAATACGAGGAATTCATTATTTATTGAAAAACACACGTGAGGTGTGACATCATTCAAGACGCCATGACAGTCTTGGCCTTTTTCGCGGTCAATTTGAAATTCATTTCTAAAAACTCAAAATACTAACGTAAAAAATCCCATTTTTCTTAAAATAACATATTTTTGGGGTGAAATAGATGCTAGGCTATAGTTTCAAACTAATAACCAAATTTTGTCAACTAGCCTATTATAGTAAATGCAGGAGGGGACATATTAACGTTAAAACGCCGTGGGGGATGGCAATCCAGTACCGTGACAGGAGGATACATCGAAGAGTCTATTAAACATGAAATTAACGTTGCTAATAAAATCGTCAACTCCATTGAAAAACCACTCGGACCCTTTACAGAAATGGAGAAAGAAAAGTGTAAAAAGTCCACAATCAACTACATTATCAAATAATATTATTTAACAGTTAAGAAGATACTTGAGTATTATTTTGCTTTTACTAATCATAAAAATAAACATCAAGTTCTATTACTGTTATTCTTTCAATTTGTGCAGTTGTAGAAAAAGTATAGTGTGCAGCATGTGGGAAAAGTACTTTTCTCACTCGTGTGTTATCACAAACTTCCACACTCGTATTGCACAATATACTATCACAAGAAAGACTATACTTTAATGTAATGTTGCGAAAAAAACAGGGTCTATTGTGAATGATCTAAGAAAGCTTCTTCGTAAAGCACAATCTCTACCTCACCTGATAACCTTAATAATAATCCTCATCTGGAACTGATGGACATTAAAAATGGTTTCGAGTCTGCCAGATTGCACTTCAATAATTGCCTTAAGACGGCAATAATTATACCTTTGCATAGAGGAGGAGATTGCCCGATTTCAATCCTTCACATGTTATCTAAGATCATAGAAAGATTGGTAAAAAAATGTTGCAGGACTAAGATTTTAGGTACTAACACCTCTCGCATGGTTTAAGTCAGATGTAAGCTTGTAAAAGTTGATATAAAGGTGTCTTCTTGCAAGCCAATAGAAAGTGGAGTACCTCAAGGTTCAATACAAGGCTCCATTTTGTTTCTTCTGTTTATCCACGTCTATCATAACTCTTGTTAGAACCATATCTAGTGACCTATTCACCCTTAAATCTTGGTGCAGTTATAATCTTCTGTGTCTCAACGTTTCTAAACCATTAGGTTTGTCACATAGAAATTCGTTGCAGACTTTTGCACCAAATTTCAGAAATGCATTATAACCGGACAGGTTCGGCTTCACAACTTATGTTATGGACGAGTTCGTATAAAAATTTTGGCATTGAACATTTTATTAGGTTATATTGTAATTTATTGTATTTTTTGTGTGTAATGTTATTATAGAAGACTAAAATTGATCGGAAAATTCACGATAAAATTAACAAATCAATAAAGTATAGTAGCAACGATGCTATATCATACCCTAGATCACCGTAGTCCAATTAAATAAACTTATTGAGAATCTCATTCGATTACCTTCGAAAAAATTTCATTTCAAACATAATCACCCTTAAATGATGGTGCAGTTAAAATCTTCTGTGTCTCAACGTTTCTAAACCTTTAGTTTTGTCACATAAAAATACGTTGCAGCCCTTTGTACTAAACAATACCACCACTGACGTCGTTGAATCTGTAAAATTCCTGTCATCCCTTTCAGGGGTATGTGTGGTACGACACAGTTTAGAGAGCTATTAGATATTTACTTAGTCCAAACAGTAGGACGTCCTCAAAAGGTCCAAAATATTGACTCTTCCTTCCTTATTTATATTTAAATTCATTTGTCTAATCCGTAAGCAAGTTTCTTTTATTTTAGAAAGGACATTGCACAACTACCCACTTAGCACGATAATTATCTATCTACTCCACGTTCAGAATTAATTAACGGCTCAATACTGTACTATGCGAAAAAAATGAACAATCATTTGCCAATTGAAATCTATCACATCTTTCCAAGTGCCTTCTACGCTTTAAAAGACTTGTATTCTGATACTAATATTTCATTCTGAACAATTTACTCACTGATTTTGATTTTTTATACAAATTTTTACAAATTTAGGGTTAATTGAATTTGTTTTGTTTTGACGATGTATATATGTAATGTTTTTCTTATTTATTTAAACCATTTCTATCAGTGAAGTGAGTTTATTAATACTCGCACTTATTTAATTTATTTAAATATCTACACTAGACTTAACTACCTTATATAATTTATGTAAATTTGCCGGTTGATTTTCTTTTTCGTTCCGTTCACAAACTCCTTTATATACCCGAAACGAATTTTTCGAAAGTTCTAGAAAATAAACAAACAAATAAATAAAAAGACTTTCTTAGAAATTAGTTCTGAAAAAACATATACACAAATCGCCGCTGTGATAAAAACAAAAATCAAAGGAACTGCGACTGCCAAATTCTAGAATTGCATTAGAACCGGGCAGGTTCTGCTTCACAGCCTAATGTTATGGACGAGTTCGTATAAAAAATTTGGCATTGTACATTCCATAAGGTAATGGTAATATTGTAATTTATGGTATTTTTTGTGTGTAATAGAAAATTTCAATTTAAACATATCCACACCATATTTTACTTTAACTAAGTTTCCAAAAAAATGCCGGTACTAATGTAGAAACAGTTGGTGGGTCATTAAAAATGACTTTTCCAATCTTGAAAACCTCCGAAATTCATTTGAATAATGTTCCCTTCGAGGTAAGGGGCTCAAATTTCGATAAAAATACTTTAAAAAATAGATACCGTTGGAATAATGATGAGCTGTTCTCAACCGGATCAATAAAGGCAAATTTCTTGAGTTAAATTCCATTGGCAGATAATCAACATCGATACAAATGATTATGGAGGTATTATTAGTGGTGAGGAAAGGATTTATTGATATAACAGATAAAATTATTTAAAAAATCAGATAGGATTAAAAGCAGAACGAAAAAACAACACATTTCTCAGTTTCTGAATAATAACTGGTAGACGAAATAATTTGTCTTTGTCAATATTTCTGTCAACATCACTAACATGATGTTAACATTGATACGTTCAACAAAAGAAGATGAATTAATCGGTCGATAAGATGTTTCGAAGCCAGAAACATCGAGCTGTTGGTTTTTGCAAAATATCTGAGCCGATTTGTTGATTAATTTGGTTGACAGCTTTTGAAAATCTGTTGAAGAAGGTTGTCCGGTAATTTTCCCACCTAACAAAGAAACGAGCTTCCAAAACAAGAGGCAATTCGTTTATTGAAAAGTCTAAATTCTTTTACACATTTCTTAAGATATTCTTATCTATCATATCTATTTTATGCGGAAACATTTACTTCCGGAGATACCGGAAGTGGCCATTATCTCAGAAAGGCTAACAGATACCGAACCAAGGATAACTGGGTTCGATAGATCTCATCAAGATCTATCTGTATGTGAAAAGTCATTATGATTAATGCATGCTCAGAAGAGTTTCTGTGGAAAAAGCATGCAAATGCATTATTTAGTAATTTTTGGTTAGGTTAGGATAGGTTAGGTTAGGTTAGATTAAGTTAGGTTAGGTTAAAGACTGAAATAAAGGTAAAAAAAAATAATTGTCTTCAATCAAATATTTTAATTGGACTTTCATTGCTGAGGCATCGATAGGCTAGCCAGCCATCTGTATGAATTATGCTTCCTGGAGTGACGTTCTTTTTAATTAGAGGAATCAAGACCTCAGAAGTTCTTTCTAGATAAAGTATAACAGTGCACTACTGAATGAATTTCATTGATTTTTGATAAATATGATGCATTTGCATAATGACTATTCACACACACAGATAAATCTTGATGAGATCTATAGAACAAAGTTATGGTTCGAGATCTGTTGGTCTTCCAGAGACAATGACCCCTAGATATGATAAATCGATTTCTCGTATCATCAATAGTCTTTGTATAGATTTTCATGATAGAAAAGATTTAAACTTAAATGTATATTTAACATAGTAACTACATTTTTTGAGTTGTGGCTCAAAATGTGAATTACCCTCTAATTTTTTAAACAAAAAGAGCTTGTAACCGCTTCCAAAACACATTTCGAGTGAAATTTAAAATTTTAGTAGGTGCGCCAATTGAATAGGGGCTCGTGTTATATTCAGTTTGAAATGAAATGCGTGATATTATCTTAGCTTCTGGCAGTTTATAGAATATTTACGACCAACTTATCGATCTACCAAAATGATAAGCTTTCGTAATGTTGTGCTCAATGTTTGTTAGATAAACATAAAAAAAATATTCACGAATGTGTATGGGGCTGCCACGTCGAACAATCCACGTCCAATTCTAATCCAAATTCGTTTGCCTTGTACATGTTATGAACAGAATATTACAAGGGTGAATCCGAAAATAAAGAGACTACACAATAAAGTTGTTACGATGCATGGTGAAAAATTTCGCAGGTGAAATGCCCAAGGACCAGATTCGACGTTATGTCAAAAAAGGAATACTTCAATGTAGTTAGTGAATATCTAGTGAATGGTGTTGATTTAGTTAACAGTATGGGATACTATAAAATCTTAGATATTATTAGATCTCACAAAAGCGAAAGCGTTGCTTTTATACCGGACAGTGAAAAGTTCACCACGAAACCATGAAAAAGACATGTCTTCGACAGTTTCAGACTTGATGTAGCTGAAACTTTGTGCAAACGTGGACAAAGAGCAGTAATTCGAATGAAAGTGACAATCAGATTAAAAAGCACAGAGGTCCAGCGCAATATGTGTTACGTGAAGATCAAGAAGGACACTGGCCAGTTTAGTCATAAAAAAGGATTAAATGCAAATTCTTCCAGTGTACAGGAAGCTCCCAACTATTGATAGGAAAAGGACAATTTCTAAATCGAAGTATTATGTCCTTTATCTGAAATATATCTACCCCAATAATTTTTATGGATTATCTTATACGACGCAGCTTGCAAGCGTAAGTTAGTACTTTCAAAATTTGAGTTTTCTCTATAGTTGCTGGACAGAACCATTTTCCGAACTTATCTTAAAATTATCTTTGACAACATCCCATTTCTTAATAGGTATGCCACAAGAAAATTTGACTGATCGATTCTCTATATACAATGGACTGCAGTAGCCTTTGCAGCAGTTCTGGATTACCTAACGTAGCTATAATCTCGAAATAAATGGGAAAATGATATTACCAACAAGGTAGATTCGTTGGAATATTGGAGGCAGATAATATAGCATCCATGTCTCGTGAATCAGAGCTTCCAGGACTGGACGATGTCGTTAGAGTTGTATCGGGAAGGATAGTCAAGAATATGTGGGTCCACTATAGACCGAATCTTCTTATTTATTGTGTTACTTAAAAATTTTATTTGTTATCTTGATTTAATGATTGTAAAATCGTTTTGAAAATACTTATTATGTATTGGCGCTGCCAATATTTCATGTGCAAGCGTCCAGTTGAGTACAATAGAGGAAGATTCCTGTGATTTTAATGAAGAGATCAATAACAATGGAGAGGAAGAAGAAGAATTCCAAGAAGACATGACTGGAAAGAAATCAAAAGAATAGTTAACCAAATAATCAATAGCAATATCAATAATAAGGTAATATCTGGAACTTGCCGGGTATTGTTCCTTTAAATTATACTAAAATTGTCTTGACAGTTAGTGGAGTAGGCCTACAGGGGACACCAAGTAGACTACCTCTCAGGTGGTGTGAAATGCGTGCATATCATGTAAATTGTGACTTTTGAATCGCGATATCTCAGGAATGGTTACTCTTAAAAAAAATTATGATAATAATTTTTGTAGAGAATTTTAAGATCTACAACTTTGGTTTGAGAATTTTTTTGATACCATTTACCGTTTTTGAGAAAAGTACAAGAAACCTCAAATTTTGACCTTTGACCCCGAATAGGGGGATTTTTAAAACTTTATTTGTAATGGTAAACCCCAGCTCCCCACCAATATTTGGCTTTCCAGGAATTTTTGTTATTTTAAATGACCGGACTATAATATTAAAACGAGAGATATGCTCAGAAAATTACGACTAGCCGAAGATCACGAGCCCCGCCATTTATTTTAAGTTATTAACTTTGTCAATTACTAATCTGTTAATTATGACAAACAAGAAAAGTTTCTTGTTATAAAAATGAATGGTTGAATATTTTGTGCCGAAACTATTGGCATTTACATTATTTTTTGAATATTGATATCATAAAATCTGATCTTAAGATTTAGGAAACATTTTAATAGAAACAATATCAATACAGTATTTTTTTAATTTTCCATTCACTCTTTAGATAGCTATAACTCAATAAAAGAACAAATATTCTGTTGTTGAAGTAAAAATAATCTTAAATGTTTAGAGTATCTCTTAAATTTGGCTAATTTTGAACGCTTCTATTTTTCGCGGGCTTCGCATGATGTCAATTGTCACGTCCATTATTTGTTTACTTCAAATGTGACAGTTACTTTATAGGTTATAATATCGATATTATAACCTATCAATTAACTGTCACACTTGAAGTAAACAAATACTAGACGTGACAATTGACAACTCTTTTAGAAAGAAAACAAGAATGAATTATTTGTATTGTTGCAAAGATGATTTTAATGCTTTTATTGATCGTGTATGCCAGAATGCCTGAAGAATAATCAGAATGTAAAGAAGCTTCAGGAAGACAAACATAAACAGGATTTTTGTTCCAAATACAACCAACACATGACATTTGACGTCACAAGCAACGATGAGGCGTTTATAAGCTTATTTTGCACTCTTTAATAATCGTTTTATACAATCGAGAACAAATTAAATGGGAAAATAATGAATTTATTATATTATAATTTAGAAACTTTCCCTAGTTGATTTTTCTTTAATACTAAAGTTTTCTTTCTTCGAAGTCTGATTTGTATATTAACGAATCTTTCGAATGTTCGCTCGCTTTTGAAAAATCAGATCGAATATATATTTAAAAAAAAGGAAAGTTACAAATTTCTTTTTTACGACAAGATTTAGTATACCCATGATTTTTTTTCTATGATCTATTGGAATGTAGAAAACTTCCAGCAACGAAGGGTCGAAAAAACTTTTTCATCAAACTTAGGAAACGCCCTCGACAATATGTGAATAATTCAAATGTGAAAATCATGTTCTTGCAAATCGAACTTGTATGCATATTTTGTGGGAATGTTTTGAACGTCATCCCAACTTTAGAGTTCGCAACGGGAACAACTGATTAGTTTTGCAAATATTTCGGCCTGTTTCAGATTCAAATACGGACGTCTGTTGGTTCACGAAGTCCCTTGAGAAATGAAATTAGAACAATATTTCGTAATACCACCATATGGGAATGGATTAAACAAACATTCTTTTCTTTCAATAAGGCCGATAAATAGATTAAATACGACTTCTACATTCAATTTATTTATTTACAAAAAACATTCGTAGGTTAGCAAACCGAAAACCTTTTATTTTATTAATAAATATAGTTTTCTTCGAGGGCGATCCAGCGATTATAGCGATCATAAAATTTTTATAGTACGATTTATATTTAGCAACAAAGTAGAAACTATCAGTTTCGACGATAACCTTCACGTCGTTCCAAAATTTCTCTCCAGCGAGCATCCTCTTGAGGTCCGAGAAGAGGAAAAAGCCTATGAGGCCCAGATCTAGAGAATATGGTGGATGTGGAAGCAATTTAAAAGTCCAATTCATGCAATTTTGCGTTGGTTTTTAACTACTACTTCTACAAATGATTTTTCGCGATTTCGTCCTTCAACCGCTTCAATAACACTACGGAATATTCATTGTTCATGGTTTTACACTTTCTAATATAGTCAATGAATCCTGTGCATCCCAAAACATTGATTTTGAAGTCGATTCATCACGTGCATCAGGACTCCGGTGTGAAAAGCTAGAACTATATCTCATCCATCGTAACATATGATTGCAGAGTTCTAAACACTACCTACAACCATGAATTAGTTGTTGGTTTTGATCGATTGTGAGCTCGTGCGACAATTTATTTAAACAGAGCTTTCGTTTACCCAAATATTCATTCACGATATGCCCAACACGTACCCTTGATACCTTTAGGACCTCAGCTATATCAATCTTCGTTTTATGATTATCCGACATTATTTAGTGGAATTTTTTCTATATTTTCGTTGGTGGTGTCCTTTTCAAGGCGTTAGCTGCTTGTATCGTCCTTGGTGTCCATTTTGCCTCGTTTAAATTTAGCGAATCACTTCTCAACGGTTGATTGTCATTTGGCAAAAGTCCAAATAATGTTTATAGTGCTTATTTTAATCAATTATTGTGGTTATAATGTGCTTTTTAATCAAAATATTGAATAAAATACTTTATTATTTAAATACTTCAAAATTCCAATCAAATTGCAGATTCACTCACAAACAAACAAACAAACACAGTTAAAAAAGAATGTAAAACTGAAATTGTGATATAATTTGATGATAAAACATTTATGCAATACATATGCTAACACGTACTTTAATTATTCCCAATAATAGTTGAGCTACCTAATTATGAGTAACCCCATAGAATCAACATGTTACCAAAAAAGTGGGTAACACATTTAATTAGTTAGTACAGTAAAGCGCAAAATTTACTTATTCAATTTTAGCGAAATGTGAAAGAACATTTCCCGTTCACAAATTATTCTATTTAAACGGGAATTAAAAGTACACCTGCCTTATTCTTAGTGGTAGTTTGTGTAGGGAAATTGCGACAAAGTAAAGGCTCCGTTAATGGCACTGCCTAACCTTAATAGTTAATATACTTTCCAAATAAAAGACTGTTTACTTCCGAAATTCAGCCGAACTATTTTCAATACTTTATTGTATATTGGGCTGCATAATTATTTTATATTGATATGACTAGTATTTATTTTATTCTTTTAAATATTTATATTTATCAATTAAGTTGTATCTTTCATTTAAATATTCGTGCAGTAATATACTTTCGGAATAGAATTCATCCAAATAAAAGACTGTTTACTTCCGAAATTCAGCCGAACTATTTTCAATACTTTATTGTATATTGTGTTGCATAATTATTTTATATTGGTATAACTAGTATTTATCTTATTTTTCTAAATATTTATATTTATTAATAGAGTTGTGTCTTTCATTTGAATATTCATGCAGTAATATACTTTCGGAATAGAATTCATCCAAATAAATGACTGTTTACTTCCGAAATTCAGCCGAACTATTTTCAATACTTTATTGTATATTGGGTTGCATAATTATTTTATATTGATATGACTTATAGTGATTATTCATTTCAATATTAATATTTATATTTATTCATAAAGTTGTATCTATCATTTGAATATTCATACAGTATTATACTTGGAATAGAATTGAACAAAATAAAAGATGTCTTACTTCTGTAAAGAAAATTATTATATCACTTATACTATCTACTTTACTTCATTGTATATTGAGTTGCCTAATTATTTCTATATTAATATAACTAATATTAAGCTTGCTTTTACCACATATTTACTTTTCAAACATTCGTAGTTATTATTGAACTATTTGCTAATTTTAATGATCTGCAAAAAATTTTTTTCGCAAGGATGTGATTTAATTTATTTAACTGGAAATGATCCGAAATTTATCCATAGTGGAATAGAATTTTAATTCTGTTCTTTTCCATTCAAATATCCAATACACTAGAACTAATTACTTTGTTTCTTTCTCTTCTTTACTTCTTTCTTCACTTCTTAAGCATAAACCTACTCTAATCTCTGGAAACGTAGAAGCTGCAACCCTTATCTAACTGGGTTATGTTCCCAAATTACTGTTGGGCATTTAACACCTCAGATTATTACATTCCATAATATTAACTCTGAAGAAGGAAAGAACGCAGAAAATTTAATGATACCCGTATATACCAGGGCGAGTACTGAAGTAGATAATATTTCTCCAATGTTTGTACCCCGTGAGAAAAATAATATTTGTTCAGGGGTTCACAAAATAGAAAATAATTTCATCATTGGATTAAAATTTCTTTTCGTCGAGCTATTTTTTTAGGTTATGTTACAGGAAATAATCGCTCGGAATTGAATCTAGAAAATAGAATGTATTATACGTTTTTACTAGTTTCAATTGAATGTTAGAATTTTTGAAACGTCGTAATTATCTAATATGTGAGCTTAAAAAATGTGGAAGTGGAAACCGAATGGGAAACAAAGAAATAAAAATAGCATGTTATGCAGACTACTGTATAGGTTTGAACAAATAGCGAAAGCTTTTAACATGTAAATATCCCCGAAGAAAACCGAATCTTTCACAGAAGAAAAAACCGAATACATCCCGACCACCTATAAGATGGTATGAAAGCTGGGCTTCATCATCCCAGCTGCAGCTAGGCAACCATTGATGCAATCACAGGACTAAGTCCTAACGTACGATGAAGAAGAAGAAGAAGAAGAAGAAGAAGAAAATGTCGATAGTTGTAGGTTGTGTAAAACATATTATGACTTCTGGGAAATAATGCATTGGAAAAGTTGTTAAAAAGCAGTCGGGAATCGTTTTGGAGAAAATTATTTTATGAATTCAGATGAAATTTTCGAGATTGATAAAGATATAACATTTAATAAGAATATATTTGAGTACTGGAAGGCAAACAAATTTTGATACTTGGTTCCTGATTATATGGAGTGATCCTGGGAGCCTGGGGAAAGAAATTAGGGGAAGTGGTATTTTTTTAAAACATTTTTCAATCTTTTAATAATATTTGTGTTTGTTCGCCAATATTCAATAGAGCTTTTCTTTGAATGGACTTAATTTGAAGCATGGAAAAATCTTTCAGAGTAAATGCAAATTTTTTCGCAACATATTTGATTTTTACAGCCCTTTCTCGCACTTTTAATTAATATACTATTGGTCACTTTTTAGTGTAAAGTTTAGAAAAATGCAGTTGGTATACTTGCAACCATCATTCAAAGACCACCAAATTTCTATGCAATTTCACACTTTTCCCAAAATCTATGCTGCCATCCCAATAAATCTCTGTCGAATTTTTTGTCTTCAAAGTTTAATTTCCTACTATTTGCATACTTGCACGCATAATCGGGGATGTGCGGTTTTCCTTTCAAACTCAAAATTCATTTTCAATAAGAGTAGCAATTCAGTTAAAATAATTCCAAAAATGATTAAAATTCAGTTCAAAATTATACATAATGAGATTTGACATATTCACATCAGTGTTGCCATATCTCAAAACTTAAGTAGCAGCCCTCGTGACCATTTTAATGTGCATGAACTTTATTATCATACATAGATTCTGAATTTCCTACCGAGGAAAACATATAGTTCGACTCGAACACTGATTTGTTGTTTACATTATTTTGCTTGTTTAATGTTCGTTGTCTATTTTTTTTTCCAGTAGATGAAGGTCGAGAAGATGCGCTTCCTCTGCATCCCGTAAAATTGAAATGTCAACAAAGAAGGATGAGGGTGTGCCCTTGTCTGGAAGAAACTAGGTCAGTTAAATACACGTGTATACCACTGACCTTTAATAATATGGATTGAGTGGGCGTATTTGCATAATTTTTTCTTGGAGTTGAAACTTTTTTTTTTTGTTATAACACCGTCATACACGTTTTAATCTGGAAATAGAATTTCTACTAAAAGCACAAAATAACAGGAAAAGTTCGATGGAATTAAAAATAAAAAATTGCAGCTCGTGATTATGATCTAATGGATTAAACAAAGAATACGGGGGTTGTTGAAAACTTTCTAATTTTAACCTGTCATATGTCAGCACTGCTCAATATAAAATGAGAAATATATATGCGCATGTGTTAAGAGATTTTCACTGTAATATCAGCCATTTTAGATGCTTAGTTTCTGTTTGACCACCGTATTAGTGAGTCAACTACCTATGGATTTCTTTTAAATAACAAACTGTCTATTATAAATCAATATTGTCAATTTAAATCTGTTATGGTTTCATCTCCATAGGATTTCTCATAGATCTAGAACAAATCAGTAAGCATACAACATAAACTTTGTACATAACCTTAAATTTTATTTGATTCATGTACAATAGATAAATGAGGTTTATTGAAACAAAGTGTTACAGCGTGAAATTATAGATACTCAATTAAAGCAATGGTACTCTTCATACAATTAAGTACTAGTCTTAACAAGTCCCGACATGCTTAAATTGTGACGTAGGAATTTTCACATATAAAAACGACATTAATTATGAAACCCCCTGTGTATTTATCTAGTTTAAACAGTAAGTTTGATAGATAAAGATGGAAACGTAAATTTATTATTGGAATAAACTGAAATAGAACAATATTTTAACATTTGGTAATACAAAATAAGCAATTTCTGGATAGAAAAAAGATGTTAAAACGAAGCTAAACCAGGAGTTTCTAAAACGATATAGGTAATGTCTAGTTCTGACAAACGGTTGTGAAAGAGTTTTTAGAAAATCACTCCACAAGCAGCGAGATTGATAAAATTGAAGTATAATAAAAAACAGACAACAATTGAAATGGTTTGTTGCAACTCTTAACTAAGTTTATAATCGCGGGTTGATTCTGAAGCATTTTTAAAATAATACATCCACTAATTTTCCCCAATTCGACACTGTGTGATGTCTGGTTGTTATTTATCGTAAGAGAACATTCACGTGGTCGATTTTTACGATAAGATAAATGAAGCAGTTAATCAATCTTTTGAAAGCATTTCAAAATATAACTGGTTTCAAGCTTTCAAGTTGTGAAAGCTTCAGTGAATTGATACAATTGTTAATTACTTCTAAAATGTTTTGCTCCAGTAGAACTTTAATGAAATCAATTAATTTGTAGTCATCTAATTTAAGACAACCATTAGTACCTAAAACATTAATTTGAAACCAGATCACTTGGACTGGTTTCACCATGGAAATTAATTGTTTTATTTCGATTCTAACGCTTTTGACATTGATTGTAATACTGACGAGAATATTAATGAAATTATAGTGAGAGCGTGAGAAGAAAAAGATGGTACAGAGTTTGAAATGAAAATGTTAAATTTATCGAATGAAAATACCTCTGAAGGGCTGCATTTCCGCGGCAGGGTGGAAGGTTGAGATGTGGAAGCTGCTTGCTTCTGATGGTTCTGAAACAAATCTATTTTAGTATAACCTTGTATTCATCAAGACTTGCCAAGGTGGTTAGAGAATGTGAATTGAAAGCAAATTCTCAATAGAAAACAACTACAGTAACGTTTTTCCTGTCGGATAATCGTTTGCCGAAGCGATTAGCTAAAAATCCAAGAAAAAAAAAATACTAATCGTAGTGTAGTAAATGTAAATAAAATCATTTTGCTAAAAAGCCTTGTAGTTTTTTTGTATCTTAAAGTGCAAAGTGCCATCTATGTGTAGTCATGGATCAAAACAATTTTAGAAATTTTAAGGCAGATGATGATTATGTGAGTTTAAGTAAGTGTAGAAGTTTGAAACAAAAAGCAATAGAGGAAGAGCCAGCGACCAATTTAAGGATGGACACAACTCTGTATTTCATGAGTGTAAATTTTTATTATTTGAATTTATAGAATCTTTACCGAATGAATAATTCCATTATTCGTCGCCAAGCATCATTTTGCGTTCCTCGATTCTTGAA
Source organism: Diorhabda carinulata (assembly GCF_026250575.1). Lineage (NCBI taxonomy): Eukaryota > Metazoa > Arthropoda > Insecta > Coleoptera > Chrysomelidae > Diorhabda > Diorhabda carinulata. The sequence continues at coordinate 3,486,225 of NC_079468.1, forward strand.
ACTTGTTTTGCTTTGGATCCTATAAACATGGTTCTGTTTGCAAAATCTCGAGAAGTCGTGGGACACCTACTGATAAAGACTTAAAGACAAGTCGAAACGTCAAAAATTTATTTTTTAAAAATTATCAAAAAAAACTAATTTTAAAACAAAAGAGACCTAAAATCAAGAACATTTAAATGCAAGAGTACAAGAGTACAATTTCTGCGGCGCCGCGATTTAACAGCTTAATTAGTCCATAATGAATCGAAAATGAAGAATGAAATTTTTCGATATTTCGATTCGTTTTCGAGATATCGATACTTAAAGTTATAATCAAACGTTAGTTCAAAGTTCAAAATTCGCTTTATTGAACAGATGGCGTTCAATATTTCGTTTCAAATGAAGCGAAGTCCCCCATAAGAAAGAAAAATAATGATAAAATAAAACTAAAATAACCCTCACGCGAAGAAATTTTTTTTGACAATTACGGCTGTAAAAAATTCACGATTTTTGAACTTTTTGCGCTCAAAGTGCACCACGAGAAGGTTAGGTTAGGTTAATATATATACAAATATTAAATAAAAATAAATTTTTCCAACTTCAATTATCGGTATCTTGAAAACCAAGAGAGATATCGAAAAATTTTATTCTTCATTTTCGACTTATTTTGGGTCGATTTACGGAAATCGTATGGGGGTCATAAACTTAATTATTCCATTCTATTGAGTCTATCATAAATTGTATAATTCAACCACAGAATAATAGGATTTTTCAAGCAGAAATACCTTTGTCAAACCTCGAAACTTACCAAATGTTTTTGCCGTTTTCATTTCAGAAGGTTGCTGATTGAATGATTTTTTCGCACTGGGATTTTTCACCAGATCAGAAGTTGGTATTGTTGAGTAAATGTCCAACTTCTTTCTTCTAGTATTGTAGGTCTCTCAGTTGAGTTGTGGAAGTGTTTGCGAACCAAAAAAACGGATTCTAAAATGAACATACCGGGAAGAGTTGGAATTTTGTGTTTTTCAAAATAGACTTCGCAACGCTTTCTACTATTCGAACTATATACGAATAGCTCTTTTTTGTTATTTGAAGATAGATTCGAAGAGGTACAAACTACAAGACCCCCAAAAAGGCAAACCATACCGAAGATTGCGATTCGAATAACGAGTAGTGAGTACGAGAATCGAGCTGTTCAGCAACAGATTTAATCGCAAACCAAACCTGCTGTACAGACCATTGAATTTGAGGATCGTATTGAGTCGTCGTTGAGTTTTAGAGGTTTTAAAGGTCCTTTATAGGATACAACTAAAGTTTTCTCAAACAGAAACCGTTTGCGTCAGACCAGGACTTAATAATAATGAGATCATTGCCCATGGTAGAATGTAGAGCTTGTATGGCATTTTTCATTAATGTGGGTCCAAAGTTATTCATTACTTCGAAATGTAAAGTAAGAAATATTAAATTACGTCACAGGTACAGGTAACAGCAATAGGCCTTCTACGAATTGTCACTCCTAAAAGAAAAGAATACCTAGAATATTACGCATTTTATTATTTTCCCTTGACAATGATCTAGGTACGAAAATCTTTCAAAAGTGATGTTTCAACAAGATCTACGTCGTCTAAGAAGTCCACAGATTCCCAATGAGCACTCTCGCTGTAACCCGCAGGTCTTACTTGTACTCGCACTAACACGTTTTTCGCTCTGACAGACTGTTGGTGATGGAATTTCGTTCTGGAATTGTATATTATTAATTGTTTGTTTATTTGATTCAAATTTTAGGGTAGTCTACCCCGACCACACAGGGCTGCCGGAAATGGCTTTTCATTTTCTGTAGGCATAAAGGATTTACTATAAACTGTTTCGTGACTTTTGAAATGATCACCTGAAAATGGTTGGTCTACCAATGATTTGTTTATGGAAAATTTAGTCTCCTACATCATATCGAAACTTTTAATATTTGATTTATTCAATAAATTTTAATTCTTTTGGCTTGAGTTTATTTTATATTTTTGTTATAAAGAAAGGATGATTATATTTATGTTTTATATTTATTAACGGTACATAATAATAATGTTTATTTTCGAAATGAGTTTCTTTGACGTTTATTTTCAAATAATTTATTTAGAAAGTATCACAATTTGTTCATTCACTACGAAAACCAACTTTTAAAAATATTTATTCTCATCATGAAGATCTGGAGTTTGAAACTGGCAACGATATCACCATCAGTAGCCGCAAGTAGTAATTTATTCATCAAAGTCAGATCTCTGGAGCGTATTCTAATCCTAGAGGTATTCAACATTTCCTATCTGCACGCCATAATTTCGGTTGGTTTTCATATAAATTGACTGCTTAAGGCAAGAGTTGATACTCCAGACAGAAATGCACATTAATTATAATGTACAACATCGGGACTTCGTCATCCACCGATCAACTAACTCACAGTGATACAATGTTGACGGTTCGTTGAGTGCGTTAGGTATATTGCGAAATTGGATGATATAATAGATAGAACAATTTGTAAATTACCCTTTACAGTAAAGGTCATATTTGATCTCATATTATATTTACCAAATATAATTTGTACAAGAAGGGAACAATATAAAAGATAGTATGGAAAGTATGATGAAAGTATTGAAAATGCAGGAGTAGAAAGTATAAATCAAAAAGAAGATACAAGAAAAAATGATTGGTTTAGCAATGAATGATTAACAAAAAGCAAAAATAACACGGAATAAACAAAAAATAAGAAAATTATAGAGTAAAAATTGATAAAGAGAAAAATTCCAGCATACCTCACATTTATAAGAAGTAAAGAAAAGCAAATGATGTGGCTAAAACGAGGAAGCCATTTTAAAAACCCGTTGACAACAGAAAACCGAATTAAATGAAGAAGAAATAAAACACGAAGAGAAAGATAAAAAGGGGAATGAACGATATGAAAAACTTAACGAAACCATTGAAAAAATAGATAATAATGAAGCTGCGGAAGCGGAATCAAGGAAAGCATTTTTGAATTAATGAAGGAAATATGGGATTAAGAGAATATATCAGAGTACGAAATAATCATGCTTATAAGGAAGAAGACCCACTCGAATGTGACAAGTATAGAGGAATAACCCTCATAAACTTGCCTAAAAAACTTTTCATTTTCAAATTATGCGAGGTATAATCAATATTTCATAAATACTAAATTAAGGAATTGAAAATAATGTTTACTCCCCGTATAAAATTCTAACAAACCGTCAGTCCACGTGGACTCATAATCTCCACTGTTTATCAATGAAAGCATCGAATCGTAAACATAAACGAATTTCTATTGGCGAAAGCCGTACCTACAGAATTTTTTCGAAATATTCCTGCTGAAAGGCTGTTATAAGCATTGGCGTGGCTTAGTGACATTAATTTAATTCATAAATTTCTTTAAATAAATAGAAATATGGCATTATTTAGACCATGAGTAAATGAAGACAATGAAATTGCAGAGAGTAGTGAGAATAAAGACAGGTATGAATTTAATGATAAAAATTTAGATATACAAACACAGCAAGTTATTTTGAATATATTTGATTGTTTTGTAGAAAATATTCAGCAATCTGATAATGCATTCATAATAAGAATTGCTGAATTAACTAGAGTAAATAAATTTTCTATTTATCGAATAGTCACGAAAGGGGTTGCTGTGGATCATTCACAAAACCGAAAAACATGTAAAGGAAAACTGAAATCAGTTGACAAATCTACTCAACATGTGGTAAATTTCGGTTGGGTTGAAAATAGCAAAAATTACTTACTGTTTGAATGGGCCATGCTCTAAAAGGAAACGCATTATAATAGTACACTTACATTGTGGATATACCTCGTATTATTAATATTATAACCAGAAAAACAAATGAAGGAAATGTGAAAAATGAGAAAAATAACAATGATAGCGATAGAACAGAACAATAAACAAACGGGAAAACAATTGGAGAAAATGTGAAAAGTGAGAAGACTAACAATGATAGCGATGGAGCAGAACAAGAGACAAACGGAAAAACAATTAAAGAAGATGTGAAATATGAGAAGAATAACAATGATAGCGATGGAGCAGAACAAGAGACAAACGGAAAAACAATTAAAGAAGATGTGAAATATGAGAAGAATAACAATGATAGCGATGGAGCAGAACTTGAGACAAACGGAAAAACAATTGAAGAAGATGTAAAAAATGGGAAGACTTACAATGATAGCGATGGAGCAGAACAAGAGACAAACGGAAAAACAATTAAAGAAGATGTGAAATATGAGAAGAATAACAATGATAGCGATGGAGCAGAACTTGAGACAAACGGAAAAACCATTAAAGAAGATATAAAAAATGAGAAGACTAACAATGATAGCGATGGAGCAGAACAAGAGACAAACGGAAAAACAATTAAAGAAGATGTAAAAAATGGGAAGACTTACAATGATAGCGATGGAGCAGAGCAAGATGAGAAGACTAACGATGATAGCGATGGAGCAGAGCAAGAGACAAACGGAAAAACAATTAAAGAAGATATAAAAAATGAGAAGACTAACAATGATAGCGATGGAGCAGAACAAGAGACAAAAAGCGAAGCAGAAAACGAATTTAAATTATTAAGAAGTGAAATTAGGAAAAGATATTTTTATTTTAGTATAACGTGCCTTGACAGCGCTGGTCTATGACTTTCTTCATTTTTGTCGGACAGTTAAGTGTTACCTTGAAGTTGGTTTTCATATCAATCTGCTGGTATGCGGGAGAAAATTCTCTATAGTCAGTGATGATGTGCTTAACAGACATAGGAACAGACAGGACAACTTTCTGACGACATCAAATAGCCGTGAGTAAGTTTTATGTGGTTTATGCGAAGTCTTCTTATTGACACAGCTTCTCTCTTACTCAAAAAGTTTAGGGGCAGGTGAGAAGAAGATGGTTGGATGTTATGTAATGTTGTATTACTCTTACTCCATATATCGCGCCAAGATTCTTAAATGAGGTATTTGAAGTTAGTCTTCAGATCATGGGCAAGCTGAACTAGGATTCTTCTCGGACTCGGATAATTCGTTTCCATCAATTCCAGTGTGCCATGGAAGCTAGATGGGAGAGACTGTTATATCAAGAGCAATTAGAGTTTGGTGGATGTCGTGAATGGTTTGAACTATTGGATGTTCGGTGAATATGGTTTTAATTGACTGTATGGATGAAAGAGAGTCAGTTCATATGGCGATATGTTTATGGGGAAGAGAGATAAATTTGAAATCTTGAAGGATACTGTTCATTCATCAGTGTAAACATTATGAAGAATTTCTAGGAATGATTTATCTAAATCTACTATGGGAATATTTCTGGTCCAAGGGGGTTTAAAATAATAATAATAATAGAATTGACACAAATTGTGGATTAAGCAGATAATATAACTTAAATATAAGAAACAACTACATAAAATTAATGATTGTAGATGATAATTAGGCTGAAGGTTAACCAAGGATAAACTAGAGCGATATCTGTTGACATAAATAGTTTTCAATAAGGAAAAATTGATATAAGTGAAAATATATACAAAGTGGTAACAAGTTTAAAGTAATAATATACAACTCGTACCTGGTTCAAATAGAAATATAAAACAAATTATTAATAATTACAGAGCTGAAATTATTTACAGTTTTTTTAAATAGTTTTCGTCAGACTCTACACACATTAGACAGACGGAAGCTTTCAGATTTTTTTTTCGTAAAAATCTCTCTGCGTTTCACGTAATCATTCACGCACGAATGATTTTACCTCCAAATTGTTTTCACCAAGTGCCTTTTTCAAATCGGGATTATAAGGAGAGTGTTTCAGTGTTTCCTTAGTCAACTGTAAGCCGAGCTGTTTGCACCAATACAGAATTTCTGGAACCGGTTGTGATATTCATACTAAACCTACTAAACCTACACTCACAATTACACTGTCTGACGCTCGTTTCGATAACCAAGTTATCGTCTTCAGAGACTATTAACTTAACTTATCTGTTTTGGAAGTTAATTCATCAAAATCAAAATTAGTGCACCTTCAGTATCTGAAGAATTTGGTTATCGAAACCCGCATTAGATAGTGTAGTTGTGAGTGTTAGTGTAGTGGTAGTGTAAACAGTGTGTTCATTAACCTTTCAAAAATATAACGCGTGTTCTCTCAACTAGTGAGGTTTTTCCGTTGACTGTTACATAGATAAATATATAATCTAATTTTCGATCTTATATTAATGAACCCAAATGAAAAGTTGAGTATAAAATATCTCTGAGATATCTATTTAAGTTAATCTTATAGCTATTAAACTAAAATTACCACTCATAAAATAATAGGATATGATGAAATTGAGAGGAAAAGCAATAAAGTTTTCTCTTTGAATACTGTTCTTTCTTAGAAATGTATTTGATTCTGTCTTCATGAAAATTCAAGAGGTCTGCAATGGAATATTCATTATTTTCCACCTAATTCGCACAATTAAAATTTCAAATTGTCAGGAAATTGCTAAGAGAGAGCGTCTTAGTTAATACTCAATTTATATTTCTTCATTTTGAATATATAATCAGGTTCGTTACTAAATTTGAAGGAGAGTTACTAAATTCACAAATTGAAGAAGGTCGTACAATCTTCACACTAATTGATTCGATAATTTTAGCCAGTAATTTGAGTCGGGTTGGTGGAGTTATTTCAAGTAAGGGAGATAAATTTATTGGAAATGTATGCTTATAAGCAAAGGGAATGGTTTTTATTTGTCATATGTAAATAGCAATTTATAAATTAACTTTTCAAAAAATTTTGTCATATTCTCAAAACTATAGTTGGATTACACGGAATATACCTTCGCTGGGTGGAAGGTCTCACTTGAGGTTGAGCCAATGGATTAGGAGATATTTCTACCTCAACTGACTTAATTTGAAGGTCAAAATCAATATCGTTGTTGGGAACATATCATGAAGCGTTTAAAAGAATTCTAACTTACCATATTAGGGTTGGATTTATTGTCCCATAGCTGAGTAAATCCAAATTGTTTGTTGGAATCTTCGACCTACGAGGATGGTCCCAGAAGTATCTGGCGGTAGTTGCTTGAAAAATTCCACTGTATTAGAAAGTACACAATCCACACAGCGTATGATGAGTTTGAAGACGCCACGTTATTTAGTATTTGATTGGCAGCCATCAATAGTGAACGTTTCCGATCAATTTGTAAACATGGAAAAAAACTTGGTCATTGTTATGTGTTACAATACTTTTATTTGAAAGGCGTCAGCTCAACCAATACAAAAGCTGAACTAGATTCTACAAAAGAACAATAAGAACATTGGATTGAAAAGGGAGTACTGGCTCCAAATCAGGCAAAGACCGCTCCATCTCCAAGCAAGGTCGTGGCGCTTCAATTGCTTTCTCTTTATAAGTATTTATGTTCTCCAAGTTAGTCGCTAGTCCAAATCAATTTCAAGCAATTATCCACTTTCTTTTTGCTACAGAAGATGCCCGCTCAACAGGTCCCTCTCCCTTGGGTGTATATAACATGAACAGATTTATTTCTATAAACTTTTCAGTCTCCGAATTGTTATTCACACAAGTCCAAGTATGTCTGCAATATTCGAATAACAGAGAGAGAGTTATTAAACAACTATATGTGACATAATCAGTAAAATTTCACAATAAGCAAATGGTGTAAGGCAATATAAACAGTCTTGTAGGAGAATCATCACTATGACACTAAAATCTGTGAGGCAGGTCACACGGATGATGCCTTCTAATCTTTCGCTGGGTGAGAGATCTCATTAGAGGTTGAGCTAATGTGTTGGGATCGGTTTCCATGCGGAAAGAATATTTTTTGGAGATCCAATGGATTAAGATGATTTACAATGCACTAAGCATACTTCTGGAAGAAGTGAGACATTTATTTACAATAATTGAGTACTTTCGATTGAAATCTTTCTAGAATTGCTATATTTGAGTTGGATGCAATGCCTCATAGCTGAATACCATAACTCCAGATGGGTTTTAATGTGACTTTTTATATTAGCAGTTTGTTGTCGATTGTTGGTTGAGATTTTCGACCTATTAACCAGTACAGTTTGCTGAGTTTTATACCCAATTGCTTTTGCTTGGTTAGTATGTGTGTGCTCCAGGTTACACTCTCTTCTTATTACAGAAGATGCCCGTTTAATATTACAGTTGGGCAGGTTCCTCTCCATTAGGTGTATGTAGCATGTACAGATTTATTTTCATTTACTTTTTACCTCCAGTTTTTAGTCCACAAGTTTGTCTGCAATATATGAGAGACCATAGCTGGATCCTGGTGAGATTCTAGCGCAACAGTCATCTTTATATGTTGAGGTAGTTACATGTTATGTGTGGGAATATCAGCTGTGTACATAATATTAAGGCCTGTGGACATTATTTGATATAAAGATGTGACGTGAACTTAAATTATGATTTGTAAGTGTCTGTATTGCAGGTAGGATTTTAGGATTAGTACTGTGACGTGCCAAACTCTGTCAGATGCCTGTATGATATCTAGAATCGGTTCTATTTTCTCTATCAGTAATTTTTCCAGTGGTTTTAACCCACAAGTAATAGGCTGTAATATGTAGTCTCTTCAGTAGATTTTTCCTGGTTTAGGGATTGGTATGATTTAAGCTACCTTTCACAGAATTGAAACTTAACCTATTTTCAATACTGCATTGTACAATTGTGTTAAATACTTCAATCCCTTATTTGATAGTTCTTCCAGATTTTTGGTACTAATTAGTTAATATCCAGGAGATTTGTTTCTAATTGATGTCGAGATTTCAGAAATTCTTCAACTACGGCTGCAATATAGCAGCTTTTCTCCAAGGGGAATAGTTGAATAACGAAAGTTCTCTTAATAATAAACTTCATATAAGTTGGATTTCGTAAAAAATTAACATCTAGTGTGGGATAGAAAGAGAGAAATTACGACCAGATCGGTTTTATACAATGAATTATTAGATTGGTTTCAAGAGTTCGATGTGGGTTGAGTTTATTTCCAGAGCTAGAGGCAATTATTGAATAAACATTATGTGAACCGTTGATAGATTGTCCACATCTAGCTATTTTAAACTGCTGTCTTTGAAATAATCCCACAAAATGTTTATAAAACCCAGCAACGAAAACTAAATGTAAGAATTGACATAGAAAAATTTTATTTTTCTTCATGTTGTGAAGTTCAGTTCCTCTCTTTCTGAAATTGATAGTAAAACAGGACAATTTTATAGCAAAGCTACAAATTTTATGATGATTCAGAAACGACATTTCGAAATAATGGTTTAAACAATAAAAGTTTCAACGATTCCCCAGTTTATGTATTGTATAGCTGGTTTTTATCATTTTTACCAATTACTCCATTTAAAATGCAACGAGATATAATTCCGAATGGTTCGCAGTACCTAATTATGAGAATCCACTGCGACTCAATTTTGTATTTCTGCGTATTTATACGGTATCTCTGATACATTATTAGTGTTTATAACTTCATAACTAACCCTATGCACTGTAATTTTGAATTAAACAAGTGTAAGATTTGAATGGACTTTTCAAATAATCGAATATTAGGCACCTCATTACCAATTAACAAAGGTACTGACAATTTTGCTTTATCTGCACATGTTGACGAATAATTTGGCTAATAAAAGTCTACAGTTTTCTTCTCTTGATACCTTGTTTAAGTTTAGTTATTATGTCATTAATATTTCTCTCGTTGGTAATCAGATTTCTTGCTTTTCCCGTCAACCGAGAGCGGACGAAATCCAAAGCGTCGCTGTCTAGACCAGTTACCTAACTCTAACAACCCCAGATCATCATCCATGAAGGATCTTAGATGATCACGGAAGCCGTCAAATGAATTTGGATCTAGTTTACTTGAAAAAGAGTTAAAGAAATCAATTTCACTGCCATTGTATCTACTTTAATATCGCCAGAATCCGAAGTATATTCTTCCTCTTTAATTTCTTCGTCCAAAACCAAAATATCGATGGTTTCTAAATACGAGTATGAAACTTTATATTTTGCGCCTAAAGTCTGTGAAAATCTAATTACTTCATCTATAACTTTCGCAAAATATTTTTTACAAATATCTTTTTGTAAATTATATAACAAAATTCGATGAATTTGATATTTTTCTCGTGAAATTATAAAACTACTTCAACCAGTTGATCTCGGTCGCTCAATTATTTGATTTAATATTTTATTTGAAGTAAGAGTAAATTAATCCTGCATTGACGATTTTATAAATAAGCTACCAAAGTAAAAATGTCTTTACGGCTTAAAAAATACATCAGCTTTAGCTTTTTTGAGAGAAATTTTAGTTTGTAATTCCAAAAAATGAACAAATACTGCAAAAAATTGTCGAGTCACTCACAATCTGGGTTATTCTTTTGCTCCTTTTTTTCCTGAAGATGGGAAACGCTGAAAGTACTGTTGTTACAGCTCCAGCTAAGTCTCTGCATAATCAGTTTTAATACAACCTTAATCGCCAATAAAACCAAAATTAAGTTCAGCCCTGTATGTATAAGTATGTATATATAGATTTGGGGTCTCGTATATACTGCGACCCAAAGGATCTATTATCCCATTTCCATTGAGCCCTCTCCTTTTAAAGAGGCTAGAATGTGGAATGGCTTCAATTGCCAGAGATCTTCGTCTTCTATTTCATCCCAGGAATACTGCTCTGGAGTGGATACAGGCTTCATCCTGTGTACAAAACAAAATCGGCTTACCTCATTATCTGCTACGTCTATCATCTTTAGGTATTTTTTAAGGCAACGGTGCATCGATAGAACTCCTGTTAGTATTCGTAGTCTGTTCTTCCTTAGGTTGATACATTCATCAGGTCTACTCTGGTTACAGTTACCCAGGAGAGTTTTTACCCGTATTAGACCTATTAGGTTATCCCAAAAATTGGTTTTCCTCCAATCTACCTTCTTTTCTAGCGTTTTTTCCATTGTTCTGTAGCTGATACCACAGAAGGGTTCGGGTCCCATGAAGGGCTTGTCAGAATTAGCTTTTGTAACCCTGGGAAGCTATTTTTGGTTTCATGTCGTACCAATTTTGGATATAACTGTCTCTCCTGTTGTTCCTGCTGCATTCTTATGTTGTTCAGAAAAATTTTGCAACTTTTTACCAAGTATTGACTCCATTTCCAGTATTATGTACTAGTTCTTGTAAGATCAGCCTCTGATTTGTTTTGTTGCTATTCCAAGCTGGTATGCTTTCAATAAACATTGTGTAGGCATTGAATGCCGTAATATCAATTAGAGTGAAAAATACAGACATGGACCATCTTCTTTTTGGTCTTTTTGAAGAGTTCTTTCTGACCATCTGGTCCACCGTATCGACGTGAAATTCGATGTACATCTTCTATATATACCCTACCATTTTTCGCAACAAATCGTGTCTTGTTAGAGTTGTCTAACGATAAATCTGGAACCTCTTCTTCTTCATTAGACGTAGCTTCACCTAATTCACTAACATGATCTTCCTCATCACTATCACTTGAGGATTCGTCGCACTCCATAACCTCAGAGTCCGAAATATTTTCCACTTCTTCTTCAAGTTCGCTTTGAGAGAGATATCGACTCATAATTGCACTTGTTTGAAGAATTGTATAAAAAACAAACTATTATTACTATTATTTGTGAATTCACTACCCAAAAAATGTGTCAGCAACGCGCACAGGCGGGTTTTAAGTTGAAAACAGAACAGTAAGAGTGTGTTGGACCAAGGCATGGTATTTTTGAACCAACCGATTTTGAGTTTAATTGAAAAAGTACGACGTTGTACTACGCATTTCATGTTCACGTGGTACAAACAGTATTGACCTAGAATCAATGTAGAATTTTTTCTTGAAAATTTAAAGAAGATACAAAAAAAATGTCTCAAGGTGGCCAAACCTTGGTCGTTCTAGGGTTAATAGACATTTCAGTTTGTAGGGCAGAAAAATGTGTAACTACAGCAAAAAGTTGTCGAGTGACCTTACTCAATTTCACAGTCTGTGTTATTTTTCTGCTCCTTTTGTTCCTGAAGGTCACAAACGCTGAAAGTAGTGCCGTTTTATGCCTTATTCAAGTTTGCCATGGATACAGCTAAGTTTATGCATAATTGCTCACGGAGTTTTTTATACCAAGGAAGTCAAAATTAAATTTTGTTTTGTTATACTCAGTCTGAATAATAAAATTTGAGTTCACGACGCCGGTTTCTTGCATTCTCTATCTCAATGATTTGATTTGGCGCTTTTCAACAAATCGATATTTTCGTTATTTAACTTAACAATTCACCGTTTATCTTATTTGGAAAAAAATAAACTCGTAACCAATTAACATAGGTGCTAGCACTATAATAGAAACTTAAGAGCACTGTTTTTAAACAATATTGTCAACTTTACTTGTCCAAATTAAATGGAAACATCGAGATTGAACTTCTACATCAACTCTTTATATATGTGGTCAAATTTGAGGCACTTTATTTATAAAATCATATCTTTGATTTAACCAAGTACACTTCTGTTTATTGACGCCTGTTGCAATATTTTCCAAGTTATCAACTTCTTCACTCTGACTACGGTACTGGCATTAAGACCTAGATGAGTTGCCAGTCTGATAAATCAGCCATCTTCCAATTTGGCAATAATGGTAGCTCTTTCTATTCTCAATCAACTGCAAAAACATTAAGTATATTTCTACTTCAACTGAACTCAAATTAATTGTCAAATAATCTGTCACTGATCATGACAATGACTCTGATTGTTCACTGAAGAGAAATGTACTTTTAGGAGATCTTGTATGGCTTTTGTTCACATATCTATTGAAAAAGAATAAATAAATATATAAACACTTTAATTATCAGTGTAGCCTCAATAAAATTTTTGTTTGATTTGTTATAGAGCTGGAGAAAGGGATTCCTCTCGCAGCGCAGACAAGTTACTGCGCAGAGCTGGAGGAGTTGCGGGAGTTGCTCCACTTCCCTGAAGAGGTTGCCCTTCGCCTGGCCGATACTGAATATCAGCTTTTTTATCAGGTATTCAATTAGTTTCCAATCTCTACGAGTGACTGAAATTGACAATTACTTCATCATATTATGTAGACTAAATTTTTGAAAAAAACATTGTAATCAAACAATTTCTCATTAGAAATGATATAGTGGAATATTTGAAAACGATATCTTCTTAGTAGTCGTCATTTCGCTGCTGTTAATCTTCAAACTTGGTGTCCCCAAGTCCCCAAAACATGTCCCAAGTTTGTCTCCCATTTATTGACGAATGTTCTCTTTTTATTGGAGTATTGTTTTAGTTTATTCACATAGACATTTAAGAAAACCTACGAAAGTCTGCTGGAGATATGAAGATGATCCAAGAAGTACCTGAGATGGCGGTAGTTGCGTGAAAAATACCAGCCTTAACCGAACCAATATAAAAGCTGAACTTGAATCTACTCTGGGTGAGACTGCTTCTTCGTTGTCAACAGTAAAATATTGGATAGCAGAGTTCAAATGAGGACGTACGACCTGCAATGATCAGCATCGCAGTGATCGACCAAAGGAGGTGACGACTCCAGAAAGGTTGAGAAAAATCCACTAAGTGATACTGGATGATCGTCGACTGAAAGTGGGCGAGCTAGCAGACATAGTAGGTATTTCAACAAGTGCGGTACTTCGAATATCAACTGAAAATTTGGACATGAGAAAGCTGTGCGCTAAATGGGTGCCGCGTTTGCTCAAAATACAGCGTCGTGAAGATTTTTTCATCGAGTGTTTAACAGAAATAAAGCTATATTATAACCAGGGAGGGAATGTGGGTCCATCACTTCACACCAGAAACAAAACAACAATCAAAACAATGAACTGAAAAGGGAGAACCGGCTGCAAAGAAGGCAAAGATCGTTCCATCTGCAAGCAAGATCATGGCGTCGGTTTTATGGAATACGCGAGATAATTTTATTGACTATCATGAAAAATGAACGTTTAAGAGAAGAAATCGAGTAAAAACGGCCTTATTTGGCTAAGGAAAAACTATAGATAGTACCAATTTCGACACTAAGTGATTTATGAGTTGTCTTCATGTTTCTCTTCTATCCACATACATGAATGACATTGCAGAAACAGTTAAGGCGATAGAATAAACCCAGATCTGGATAGATCACAATTCCACCTCAATCGCAGCTCTAAATATGGTCTTGATGTTACGCAAAATCAAGAAGTTGCGCTTTTTGGGTGTAAACATTTTTAAATGTCACAGTATAATTTAATCATTTTCAATTTCACAGTTATAATTCTCGTTTTGATTTCATTGGGCTTTCATATGGTTAATTACTATTATTTCATTATTTCAGTGGTTTTCAGTTAATTTCTGCTTAATCAATTGATAAACATTCAAATTAAAGGCTTTGTTATCCAATCCAGTTTATCAACTAAATAAGTGAAAACAACAAAAAACAATTTTGATTATTCTGTAATAAATTTAAATGTTTTAAATTAATTTGATTAATTTACTTATCGAAATACCAAATAACAAAAGATTGAAACGCTGTTTACATAGGACAAACATGTCAGTATTTAGAAATTAGATTAAAAGGTCATCAATACGATGAAAATTGTATTTATAGAGCATTTCTTTAAAGTTTATCAAAAAATAATAAAACAGAGAAAGCTATTTTTAAATATTTTTTATGTAAAAATCAAAAGTAATGATTGATGTTTATTAATATAGTAGTAAGTTAGTTGTGTGGTTTATTCATTGGTCTGGATAAATTCGAGTCAAATTTTGTGAAATGTACAATATTTGACATTACTAAGAAACATATTTTAACATACATTCTCGGGGGGGCTTTGATTATTCAAGTCATATTTTGATAAATATCAGAATAGGACGAAACGTAAATTTTTTACCTGTATTTTGACACTAATTTCATATTGAAAGAGACCTAAAATTGAGACAATTTATCAAAAAAACATATAAAAAGGTCTAAGAAGTGAAAAATTGAGGAAGTTCAAATTTTTATTTCAGTTTATTAATCAGTTTCATTTGTTTCTAAGTATCGTAATATCTTTTGGCTTGGTTTTACTTCAGTTTATGATTGTTCAATTTATTTTTCAGTTGCTTTAACATAGTCTTCCATTAAATTATCAATATATTACAAATAAGGCTTTTACTGTTAATTTGAAACAATTTTCCCAATCAATTATACCTGTTTTGAGAACAAATTCAGGTTTGATTTGTTTTTTTACTTTAATTCAATGGCTATTAAGATACGTTGAATCACTATCTGTACATCCCTTGTGAGGGTGAGTCGCTTAATACTTTCTAGATCTTTTCTGTGGGGTGGATCAATCCCCATTATCTCTCTACTCTTTTTCAATAGTCTTTTATTTCCATCACTTGATTCCCATTCTACTCAGGTCCCCATCTACTTCTTGTAACCACTTCGATCTCCACATTTCTTTTATTTTCCCTCCTGGATTCCAATCTAGCGTTTTGGAATCTATCGGGTCTTCGCCTGCTCGACACAAATGCTCTATGTCTTAACTTTCAAGCTCCTCATAATTCACACGTAGTCTATGTTTATTTTCATCAATATTGATTGGTGCTAATATTTTTTTATAACCTTTTTTTCCGCTTCTCTTTTCGTCATTTCCATCTGCGCTATCCATTAGAATCGGTATTATCATTGTTTCGATGTGTTTAACATCTTTTTATTTACTTGGTATGCTTTATTAGTTGCTAATTCTTCTTTTTGTAATTAGGACTCTGTCGTGTGTGTGTTTGCTATTATTTGACCTACTTCATTAGGAAATCTTCAGTTTTTTCTTTGTTCATCAGCACACTAGCTTTTGATTCTTTTATAGTCATTTTATTCAGTCGTTAAGTTTCGTTTCTATTCCTTGGTCTCTCGGAGTCTTCCTCATATTTTTCTTATTGATTGAATCAAATGCTTGTTAAAATATATACAAACATGTCAATATCGATCTGGTTTTTGATTAATATATATACTCAATATTGAAATAACGGTTTTTAATCGAAATATACCAACCAACATAAACAGAATTTGGGTTTGTTATTTTCATGAAGTTTGATGAAGTATATTTAACATTTAAGTTGGCCAGACATCAGTAACATTTCATATAATTGTATGGGAAATAACATCGTGCATACAATACCAAACATTCATCACAAAACAATCAGATTTCGACGTTAAAATGAAGTGAAAATATGTATGTATCGTATTTAAATCAACATTATATGTAAATTTTGTAACAACTACTATGAAGAATGAAAATTTTGGAATTCGGAATTATATCCGTTATTTAACAATTTTTTGATACAATTATAAAAAATCCTTGTGTGCCCAACTTACTGCGATCAGTGTATCGATGGGCAGTTTACAACGGCTGTCGGCCATATTTGAAAAAAGGATCATGGCTTCGGGGAAAAATAATTATAATAAAAAAACCCCGAGAAACACGTGGAAATTATTTCAGAATTTTAGATCCACCACTTTAGGGCGTATTTGTAAATATAAAATTGAAGAAGCCGATTTTTATGAACAAGATGAAAGAGCTTGTGTATGCTAGAGGGCGTTATTCCATATATTTCAGATAATGTGATTTCTCTTGTCAAGTTTAAATAGGAGCATAAAAGTTGGAGTGAATCTTTTAGAAACAAACATTAAAATAGCGTCGATATCTTTTTTCTGTTCCAAGATATCTTAATAAATGTTTAAACGGCGAGAATTCACCCAAACGGAATTTATTTTGAATCGAAAGTTCTGACATTGGACTACCTTCAGTAATATAAACAGTTCTCATAATAACCCCTAGATGGTAATATCTTCTTCTTCTTCCTGCTGTGTATAGGCATCATTGCCTGTTTTTCTTCACGTCATTGCCTCGGCTCAGTCACCTGGGAGGTTGTCACTCCATCTTTTCCTAGGTCTTCCAATGCTTCTTTCTATCCAGTACCCAGTCATTGATATTATCTATCCCGTATGTTCGTCTTATGTTTTCACTCCTTTCTCTATCCATTAGTGTTCTTCCCGCTATTCTTCGAACTATTTTCATTTCTGTAGTCTCCAATATCCGTTTCGTTTTAGAGGTCTCAGGTCGGGTCTCTGCTGCATAGGTTAATATAGGTCTGATTGCGGTCTTGTATATGCGGGCTTTTGCTTCACTTCGAATGTATTTATTTCGCCAGATTGTGTCATTTAGGTATGCTGCTGCTCTTGAGGCTCTTGTAGCTTGGTTTCTTACTTCCGTCTCCACGTCTCCGTGTCCAGATATTTCGATTCCCAGATATTTAAATTTCATTTCCTGGTGTATTATTTTGTTATCCACCAAAGGCTTACATCTGATCGGTGTCTTGGAAGTAACCATTGATTCTGTCTTTGCCGCTGATATTATCATATTGAATTTTTTTGCTGTTTTGTTAAATTGGTACAGTAGCCTTTGCAGATCGTCCTCGTTCTCCGCCAACAGTACCGCATCGTCTGCATAGCACAGGATTTTGACTTCTTTATTTCCCATTTTGTATCCTCTTAGTTTGCGTACTTGTTTTATGATTTCATCCATCACTATGTTAAATAGGAGCGGACTGAGAGAGTCCCCTTGCCTAATGCCCCTATTTGCAGGTATCTGTTCAGTTAGGTCATCATTTATTTTTGATTGGATTGTATTTTTTGAGTATATATTTTCGATTATTTTAATGACATTATATGGTATCTGTCTATCATAAAGAAGGTGTATTATGTCTTTTAATTGTATTCGATCGAAGGCCTTCTGCAAGTCAATGAAACACATGAAGGCTGGTCGATTATATTCGATCGATTTTTCCGTTATTTGTCTTATGACAAATATTGCGTCCGTGCAGGATCTTCCCGATCTGAAACCCTGTTGTTCATCTGCTAGTGAGATACATTCATTTATTTTATTTGTTATTATCTTTGTGGTTAATTTCAGCGTTGTGCATAGTAGATTTATTCCTCTATAGTTCTCGGGCATAGATGGTAATATCTAAATGTAAAACTAATATCACTAACAATGAGGACAAATAACTAACTACGTAAGCAAAGGCGTTCTGGATGTTTAAAATGTCGCCGAGTAGTGTATAGGACAGCAATTTCAATTTTTGCATTAAAATACTTCGTATTGTCTGTCGTATTCATATCATATCATATCTTGTCGTGGGTCTATTAGTGTAAACGAGATCTTTCATTCGGTCCCACTAATAAAAATCTAAACAAATTAGGTCTGAATATATGGGTGACCAAATAAATAAACTTCCACGTCCCATCCACCTTTCAGGGTAAATTCGAGTTAAAAAATGCCGAACACATATGGAATAATGTGCCTGGCAACCAACATGTCTCCATGACTAATCTACTCTATATTTTTGGATCTTATTATTTTGCCAAGTTCTGGGTCTCCAAATATATTCCTTATTCCATTATTTGTTCTCCTCAGCCATACATATCCCTCCTTTTTACCGCATAGTATCCTTCTAAGTATTTTTTTTCTCATATATCTAACTTTCTCTGTGTTGTTAAGAATCCACGTTTCGCTTCCGTAGCAGTTTTATTATTGTTTTGTGTAGATCTAGCTTCGCCTTACTTATTATCTCGTACAGCGCTCCCAATTGTTTACTTCCCTCGTCATGCTTGCTTCCAGATTTTCTTCCTTGTCGACGTCGTCCTTGATAACCACCCTAAAATGCAAATAACTTTGAACTCATTCCAAGCTCATTTCGTTCAGTTGTATTGACAAACTTCTCATTGCTCTTTTCTTTTGTGGTGTTGTCATTATCATGAACAACGATTTATCTTCATCGACTGCCATTTTTATGAAGGTTCTGCAGGTTTTCTTAAGCCCCGTTCTGTTCAAACCGATTTCACGTTCTATCCATTCTAATACTCCATTGAACAACGTACTGATAAAGAATCTCCCTGTTTTAGTCCTGTGTTAATCAGGTAACATGTTGATATTCTTTGATTTGCCTCTACCTTCGTTTTTATATGTTCGTAAAACTTTTTTGGAATTCTAAGATCGTTCATAATGCTGTACAAACGGTTTCTGTTCACAGTATCGTAAACTTTTTGGAAATTCAAATAAATTGGCAGATCGTATTCATACATACATGTGTTTGCCTCAGAGTTAATATGTGATCTGAGACTGCATTTCCTCCATATACTCTCAAACTTTTAACTATGGCCTTAGTCAAAATTTTGTAGGTTTTATATACCTAGTAGTTGCTTCTTCAATCATTCCTTTTCCTTTCTTGTGTATTGCCATTTTCCACGTTTCTGGTATTGTCTCTTGTTTCTATATACTGCTTATTAAATGATATATTCTGGTCTTCAGTGCAGCTCCAGCATACTTGATTAATTCTGCCTCTCTATTTCTTCCTCTTTTTTAGCCCCTGAATTATTTCTAGTATTTCCTCCTTTGTTGGTGGAAATATATTTTCGATCTTATTCCAATCTTGGATTTTGAGCTCCTCTCATTGCCCAGCTTCGTTTTCTGCGTTTAATGTTTCGTTGAAATGCTCTTCCCATCTTTATATCATTTCTATCTCATCTTTTATCATTTCTCCTCCTTATTTTTTGTATGGAAAACTTTCTTCAATGCGTTTAATTCTGCTCTCCATTTCTTAGCGTTTCTTTGCTCTGCACGTCTTCTTCGTTGTTTTTCTTTGCTCTTCATACATTGTTTTTATTATTATTTGTACCGGCCTGTAACATTTCCTGTTTGGCTCGTTTTCTCTTCTCTGCTTCATTATTTTACTCGCCCCCTTCTTTATGGTTTTCTCTAAATGTTTCCATTTTTCATTAATATTATAGCTCTGATGTTCTGCTCTGTTGATCTTCTTCGTATTTTTTCTTTGTTGTTCTATAATCTATGAGCTTTCCTACCTATAGTTTTCTTCTCCATCCGATCCTTTGATTTTTCTTTTCTTGTTTACTATTAAGTGCTATTTGTGCGGTTATTAAAAAATTGTCGTTGTCCGCATCTGCTTCTCTGTATGTTCTTACTCACAATTCGTTTTCTAATAAGTTTAAATAGCTTTTCACCTCAACTACCCGCTTTGAATTCCACACCAATAATTAACAGACCAACGACCTGATGTTGGATCTCCCGCATCCAACGGAGATTCGTTTCGGACCAGCAGGTAGTCCATTTGGAATATTGTATGGTTTATTGTGATGTTTGCAAACTCTTTCGTCTTCATGTTGAATTGAAAGGAGGTGAACCATTCTATTCTATGAAAATTAGGCACCTTTTGAGCGTTTTCGAGCAGAAAGTTAAATATTCGTGCATTGGTAAAGCGGTTCTAGCCAAACAAAGACGTGTGTGATTCAAGCACACAAAATAGTGCCACCAGCCTTCCATTTGGGCATTTAAACATTAAAATACTCTCACAATTTGTAATAGACACTGTTATAAGTTTTTTTAAACACTATTTATATAATTAAAAAAAAATTATAAAGAATGGAATATAATTTTTGCTGAACGGAGAATTTTCAATGCGATATTGTCTTTAGTTAGGAATGGCAATACCAGAACAAGGTAAACGTTACACAAATTAAATTACCCACAGTTTCCTAAGATAACACATTCTCCAAGATGGGAGAGTTTATATGAAGCCAAGTTAAATAATAATCGAAATCAATAAACCTTCGATCACAAGAGAGCGTCAAGTTTTGCCAGAACACATCAGAATTGGATTAAATAAATTTTCCTTTGATGGAAATAGACCCTATAGCGCTCCGAAGTATCATTATTCACTTGAAAAGGTTCCAAAATTCGTGGAATATGTGATAAATATTAATTGGGGGGTATAAAATTGGTTTATTTGAGGAAAGCAATGTGCAATATTGGTTCTAATCATTTCCCAACCATGTTATAATATATACATTCCCATTAGATATCGAATTTAGCAATGATATCAATTCTACATTCTACTACACCACTTCACTATTCACTAAAATATTAAAGGTTCATATCTCGTATTAATAGTTCATAAAAGTGTTGATGATGAACTTTAAGTTGCTGGAAATTGTGGAAACTGGAAAATCAACATAAAATTAAATAAAAGGAGATGACTATCAAACCGAAGAAATTAAAAACAATCACATAAATTCATGATTAAAGGTCCAGATGATGTGTGTAGGGAAACGAAAGGCTTGTAACATGAAAACTACTATATCTTGAGACCCATTGATTCAATCGTTACCAAATAAAGATGGATGGATGCTGTAACTCTTCCTCTACCAAATCAAGTAAAAATAATACCATAAACTATTGGTCATTATTTTACAATCAATTATTTTCTAGAAGAAGAGCGGTCTTACAATTTACCTCGTGCTTGGTGCAAGTTGTAACGTTTACCGGGGCGTAGTAGTAACGACAAAAAAAAAACAACAATACCTATAATAAAAAACAAAAAATAGAAGAGACTAGGATAAAATATCAAGAAAAATATATGAGGATCAACGAAAATAACTCAATAGACAAAAAAGAGGTTAATGAAACGTGTAAAGAAATAAGAACAAAATCTCAAGAACGGCAGAAGTGACACTAAACAGGGAGAAAGGAAAAAAGAAAGATGAAGAATAGTATGACTAAGAATGTGAGGAGTCAAGAGAACAGAAAAAAAAACAGAGCGAGTACAAAAACGATGAACAAAGTAGGGACGAATATGGAAGGAATAGAAATAGAGCAAAATGCAATTTATAAAAGAAAAAAGAATAATGGAAATACAAGTAAATATACAAGAGGGGTAAAAGCGAAAGATGTCAGAATAGAACATCACCCACAAGAGATAGGAATTATAAGAAGAAAATATTATAGAGAAAGACTAAACGAGAAAGAAAAAATCAAAGATAATAAAGAAATAACGGTGTCAGAGGAAGAAGAGGACGAGGTAAAATGTAAAAAAATGGGGTGCAAGACGAAATAAGATGATAAATCTCCAAGAGAAACAAAATAAGATCCCAGACGAGTGGAGCACAGGCATAATCACACCAATATTTGTGAAAGGAAAAAAAGAGATATGTGAGAATTATAGAGCCATGACCGCGCTAAATATTGCCTACAAAATATTAGCAAATTTAATAAGCAAAAGATTGACAGAACTAGCAAAGAAAGAAATAGGAGATTATCGAAACGGCTCTAGACCAGGAAGATCAACTATCGACGCAATCCACACTTCAGACCAAATAATAGAAAAGACAGTGGAATCTGAAAGAGAAATACATATAGTTTTTATTGACTTTAGAAGTGCTTTAGGTTCAATAAAAAGATACAAAATAATAGAAGAGCTACAAAGTCAAGGAATTCCAAGAAAATTGATAGAAATAATATTAAATGAGAGTGACATTAAAGTAAGATTCCAAGGTACAACATCAGAAAAGATACACACAAATGAAGGCGTCAAACAGGAAGACCCAATCTCACAGGCGCAATACAGATAGTAGCATTTGCAGATGATGTAAATATCATATCAAATGAATAGAGGGAATTAATAAGAGCGATCAAGAAGAAGCAAGAAATTACGGACTGGAAATAAATGCAGAAAAAAGAGAGTGCAAACCAACTGAAAACTAACAAATACAATTTTTAAACAGTATCGACCTATCTAGGAATAACGTTGGGACAAACAACCAGAGACAGGATAGAGAAAAGGATACAAAAAGGCTATCAAGCCTATGGAAGAAACAAAAACTTATAAAAAAACAGAACATGATCTAAAAAATGTACAATACAAATACACTAATAAGACTAGTAATCACGTATGCGATGGAAACAAGAGTAATCAATAAAAAGGGAAGAAGAAGAACTTGAAAGAACCGAGAGAAAGATAATGAGAACTATAACAGGTCCAATTATAGCACAATGGACCCCATCGAGGCCAAGGAGAAAAGGCAGGCCGAGAAAGACTTGGAGAAACGAAATAGAGGAGGACTTAATATAGAGAACGGGAGGGCAGAATGCCGGAACCGAAGGCAAATGATATAAAGAAAACAAAAATAGGAAACGAGGAGTAATCCACCTCAAAAAAGGATCTTAAAGCGCTATAAGCAATTGTTATAAAATCCAAAGGATTGAAAAGCTTGATGATGATTATGATGATATTTAAGATATGCTTCGTAATTATCTCTTTTTGAGATCTATCCATCCAAGTATTGCACTCACAACAGAATCAACATTTGGTTGGTTTCATTATAATTACATTGGGTCTTCATCTGAACTACAATTAATACAAATAAAAGATATATAGTGTCTCTAGTAACACATTCCACATGTGCCCACATCTTACAAATGACACACTCGACCCAATCTTCTTCGTTTGAATCTGTGTAAGCTTCACCACATACCAGACAAATACCACTCTTCTGATTCAGATTCTGAATCTGATCATAAAATATATTTTCTTCCTGTCTCTATTGAACGATTTTTTTGAGGTTGCATTGATCATTGGCATAATGGGTGCTTGTAGCACTAAGGGAATCTAATGAGAAGACCCTCATGACCTTGAATCAACCTT
Organism: Diorhabda carinulata; assembly: GCF_026250575.1. Classification (NCBI taxonomy): domain Eukaryota; kingdom Metazoa; phylum Arthropoda; class Insecta; order Coleoptera; family Chrysomelidae; genus Diorhabda; species Diorhabda carinulata. The sequence continues at coordinate 3,509,780 of NC_079468.1, forward strand.
ATAATTACCATACTCAAACAGGAGCTGCTATAAAATTCACGTTGTATGCTGACCTTCGTCAAAATTAGGTAGCAACACCTTAATTTTGCTGGTTGATCCAGGAGGAGATATTACTGCTCTTAAGCGACAAGAAGGCTGTAAGAGAACGTCGGTGGCCGAAGACTACGAGGATGACAAACAAAATGAATTCAAGATTTCTTAATAATATTTAACAAACATTATGCTTTAAATTCAAACTATAGGTACTATAGAATAAACTTAAAACATTAGAATCTGTTCAAAGTGTGATTTTTTTATATAGAAAGTATAGTCCACTATTGATTTTTCCTGGTGAATAATAACCATATTTATACATTCGTTGTAGAATAATGTCGATAGCCATGAAAAGCCGAATATTCTTTGATTTCATCCCAACGTTCAGAAAGCTCTTTGAGACCTTGGTAAAATCATTCTTTCTGCTTAGATGCTAAATATTGTCGCTCTGCATTTACAACATCTCCTATGGATTCAAAATTTTCCCAACGCCAGAATATAGATCTGAATAAATAGCAATTTGACGATACATAAGATTTGAATTACACTGAACTTTCATAACTCCACTAGAAACAGAGCAAGACTTTCGCTCGAATCGATCTATCATTCCAACGGGTTCCGGTAATTATCTCTGAATAAAATTCATTTTTAATCGGAAGTAACAGTGCGTCTAATAAACCGATTATCTTTCGGCAGCTAAAGCAGCTGTTTACTACATACCTGTACTCAATGTTTTGCTTGATTTAACATGACGATGGAAGGTAGTTTTAGAAGGTCCAATATCCCACGCAGATAGACGATCCGATTGCGAATGATCTTCCAACAAGTTACGTTAGGATTAGAATTCGACTTACAAAATTTATTTCGTTTTTAAATGGTCTTGGACTAAACAATCAACATTTCTATGATCAGCGAAACATTTTATTAAGGCTTCTGTGAATCTAGGCCACTCTGTTAACACTACCTGCTAATATTTCTGCTTTTTTCTTGGACTGATTGAAATACTTGCATCATTAAATTAACGGTAATCATTAATTAGGTCTAAGGCATATTTAAAGTTGAATTTATTATTTTTAAGGAATTGGTGGGTTGTTTATCAGTATTCCGTTTAGTGTTGGTATTATTTTCGTTACTAATTTCTGTATTTGAAATTATGTTAATTATTTCATGAATATCGCTCATAACAGAATTTAACTGTCTTCACCAAAATCCTTATAAAAAGGAATAGGCAATAACAGATTGTTCGTCAACTCTCCTGGTGCTTTTCCATGATTCCCTGCTCCTGTTGCCACTAGCTCGAGAGTTTATAAGTTCGTAATAGGCACTAAAGGTTTAGAAACTCCAATTTCATTTTCGATATAATGCGAAACTGTTCACATCCGAATCCCGTGCGTATCCTACTGACTGCGCCAATCAAGTATTGAAGCTTCTTGTTCCCACAGAGTGATCACATTTATTATATGTCGTTAGCTGTTATTTCGTACGTAACTAGCGTTAAGTCTCAACTATTTAAACGATTAAAACTCATTAACTGTGTCTTTCTGACACAACTTTTGTTTCAAAGACTATTATAATCGGTTTCTCTCGAACATTTTGTTTGTTATTTCGTGTATTCATGGTAATCGTTGTGTATCGTATAACAAAGACAATTTATTTCGTTTTGTCGGTAGACCGACTGTTCAGCTTGCACTCCAATTAAACTACACACAATCCGGCTCAAAACTAGACTATAACAACGTACATTATTCGATGAAATATTGTAAATTAGTTTGCAAATCTACAAAACCCTTTTGTGTTCAATTACCGTATAGAATATCCAATAGCCGAACGGCACAATGAGTTTTCTTTAGTCCGTACTGAATAATTTAGAGATTTAAACTCATAACTGATGCATAGAAGGTCTTCCGATTCGAAATATTCTGAGCCTGTGCTGGTATACGTAACCAATAATATTGAATAAGTAATTTTTATGTTTGTTTATAATCTATTTCAGGTCCCACCTATCGACTACCTTCGTCAGGTGACCTTGGACTTGGGGGGAGCTACAGGAACATCTGCCGAAAGCCTTCCTGGTAATACATCAGTGAAAAGATCATCTGTTTCGACTTTGATCAAACGTTTCAACGAGGTAAGTGAGAAGTATGGAAACATAGAAACTGATTTTAATGTGAAAAATATTTCAAAATTTCAATTAACAGAAATTTTCGCATGGATGTACGTGGGTAGTTCAAATATTAACCGGAATTATGCTACGGAAATTTTCGTTATTGAGTTATAGATTTCCCGAAGCGTTCTCCTACTAGTTATCAATTATTTTTCCATGTAGAGATCTCACTTTTTCTCTTAATCAAAAAAGAAATCGGGAATAGCTATTTAAAAGTCCAAGAAGTGATTTATTACGGTACGAGATAGATGTTTACGGACGAGGCGACGAAGGAGCCGAGTCAAGGATATCTAATCGATTAATTTCATTTTATTAAAATATGAAATGTCACAAGGATAATCTTGTAAACAAAAGGCGGACAAATATTTTCCGAAAGAATGGCTGAGAATTCAAATAAAATTGCATTATGGTTTAAATACTAGATGGTTAAATCAATGATTATGGTGAATGAAAATGTCAACATTTCCCGTTATTTTGAGTTAATAGCTTTTGAAAAAAAAGTGTAGACTACCATCCAAACCAGTCGGGTGCTAACAATAGAAAAAGTTGAAACATTTATTAGGGACGCCCTAGACAAAGACTATTAACTATTAACATTTGAAATTTGAAACTAGACGATGTAGAGGATACTGGTTCTCACACAAAAACACATGTTCGACGAGTTTTTACAGTAAATAACAGGACTGAAAAAATTAAGATAGAAAGAGGCGTTAGGCAAGGCGATACTATTTATTACTGTTATGGAACATGCTTTTTAAACACTACAGTGGGAACATAAAGGTATCAACATAGATGGGGAAAGGCTACATCACCTAAGGTTTGCAGATGACATTGTCCTCATAACTGATGAATTGGGCGAGGCAAAAAACATGATACAAGATTTGCAAATGGCAACAAGGAAAGTTGGTCTAAAAATAAACTTCAATAAAACCGAGATGATGACTAATTTGGTTCCTAGCTAGCCACTAAATGTGGACAACAAAGATATTCAGATGGTGGAGAGTTATATATATCTGGGACATGAGATAAAAATTACAACGGAACTGTCTCGAAGAACGACACTAGGATGGGCTTCGTTTGGTAAATTGCGAGATGTGTTCAAAGGAGATGTACCAATCGGCCTTAAGAGAAAAGCCTTTAACCAATGCGTCCTACCAGTCCTGACAGATCAATACTTAAATTGCAAAATACACAGCGTAAAATGGAAAATGTCATAGACCAAATACTGAGACAGAATGGCGATGGGCAGGACATGTTGCAAGGATACAAGATAACCGATGGACAAAAAGAATTCTAGATTGGAGACCGAGAACAGACAGACGAAATCCAGGAAGACCCCCTACGAGATGGACTGACGATATTAAAAGAATACGGGCAAATTGGGTAGCAACCGCTCAGAGCATAAAAAACTGGAAGCATTTGAAGGAGGCCTATGTCCAGCAGTGGGCGAGATATCGCTGAATAATGATGATGATGATGATGATGATGATGATGGTGCAGTATTTGAATGTGTTCATAAAATATAAAAATTTGAGTAAATACCTTTCACTAAAAGCACTTTTGGTGGGCTACAGATATGGAATATACGTAGGTCAAAGAGCTGGAATACACACAGTTGGCGGGGCACCTAAAAAAATTGCTGAATTCCTCAATCTTCAGCATCCAGAAAAATACAACGGACATTGCTTCAGAAGGATTTCGTAAACGCTGTTGGCCATCCCTGGGGCTGATATTTAATGTTTTAAAACGGCATGGTAGATAGAAGAGTTCATCCGTGGTTCAAAAATATGTGGAAGGATGCTTCGAGAGCAAAAAGAAAATAGCAAGATTGATACAAGTGGGTGAAGCTTTTGTACAAGTGTTATACCAAAACCAAACATCTTCCAGCATTATTGAAAATGAAGAAGTAGATCCAGTAATTCCTACAATAAATATTTCTGGTCAAAGTATTTGCACCATTACAAAAATTAGAATAAAAGTTATCGATGTTAATTGATTTTTTATTCCGAATTATTTCAAACGGGATTGAGAGAATTTATAGTATTGTAAAGTACAAAGATACTGTAAAGTGTCAATTTCCGGACTCAAATTAGTACTGTAAAGTCGACTTTACAGTACAGTATGAGAAAAAAGGAATTTTTGGTAAACCGTTTCTCTCAGTAAGTAAATATCAAGTGAATATCAAAAAATATTGTTTTTTTATAACAATCCTTCAAATCATAATAACCTAATAATTAATTGACAGCGTTCATTATTAGTTTAAGATGAAAACAATTTTACTTCCATTCCACTTTTACCTATTATATCAAATTTAACTAATAACTAGTAAACATTAAGTCATTAATTTCTGTCGTAAATTCAACCCATCCTATATACACCCCACACGAGACAAAATCAAAATACGTGTTTATACATGTTTATGTGTGTGAGATGCGCGTGGGCTAAGTCCACCCTTCGGATCTGAAACCAAACGTTTAATAATTGCTTACGAAATTGAAATTTCTCCAGTATACGAATTCCTACGAGGGATGTCTAAAAATTTCCTGACCCAACAAAGATATAAGACATTCTTCTACGCCCATGTCTGTAAACGTCAAACGTCAACATTCCTTGTAAATGACATTTGACATTTTGGGAAGAAAACTTAAACTTCTCAGTTTAATTAAATCACAATGAAATTTTTATTTACTTGAGACTGTATTTGGTCTATTTACACAAATTTAGTCAATTAAAAAACATAATAACTTTTAGCATTAGCTAGTTATATATTTTAGGATTGAAAGAGTGATACCCCTAAATGTAGGCAGCACATTATACAATTTCTTTGAAAATAGGACACATTTTCTTAAGTATGAATGGGCATAGAAAAAGTATAGTACGTTATTTATATAAATTTTTCACTTCGTGCGTAATGGGTTACTTACAGCTCTTGTTACGTAATATACTATTATTTAACCTAGTTTACTTTCAAATCTACACACTTTATTTACCAACTATGAAATCAGAGTAGATCATATTTCGATAGCAAATATACGATTTTGAAGCGTCCGAAATGGCTAAAATTGAAGTGACAATAAATGTTGACATCTTGAAGTTGAGGTATTAAAGTTATAATATAACCCTCGTATAATGAATTATATCGAAGTTTAGAAGGTACTGTACATTGTTTTGGATCGTTGAAATATAATTGAGTTGTTAAAATTATTCTCCACTTAACACGAATTAATATGGAAATACGTGTATCTATTGGGAAATATTTTCATTATTTATCTAATTAAATTGTTAATGAAAATTGCGCTTTACAAATGATACCAATTGCATGTTCAGGGAATTTTTGGTTGACATGTTATCATTAAATACAATACAGAAGTATTTAGATAGTCGTTTAAATTGCATGTACGCTACGTTTTTTGTTGACAAAAAAAGAACCAACTAATTATTATGGCTTGGCTCATACCAAGGTTAGATTAGAAAACCTAACGTTTCGTTTCGTAATTAAAACTGTAGATGACGTGGCTACCCACTACTTGATACTTTCATATTTACCAAGACAGTAATCAAAATAATGAAGTCTTAGACACGCTGTTTTGAGATTCCAGAGATGTTGTCTTCATTAATTATTTAGGAGAAGGGAAAGAGATAGAGCTGAAATTGTTGTTACTCTACGAAGAGAGAATCTAGCTGTTACCTTTCCTTCTAGTAATTCAAATCACTGCTTTTATCATATTATCTTTCTTTCACATAAGATGTAATTCAATATTCTCGCGGAACATAGACAGGAAATTAGTTTTTTGCAGCTCTAGTTATATAGAAATAATTACATAACAATAAAATTGGAGACAGAACAGTTTCCATACGTTTTGCATTAAAGTGTGACCACGATAATTATTATATAATAATATTATATCATTTCATACTTTTTTTAGCATTCTTGTTTCCGTTTTATTTGCATAATTCTTCCAATATCAATTGCAGATTATAAAAACCCTTGCTGACAATTTTGTTGATTCTGGTTCTACTTGGAACTACAATCTGGAATCGTTCAAGGCGAGTTATAAAGCTTTGATTTGAGCTTTTGGAACGGAATTTCACATTTCAAAGATTAAAAGATTATGGAGAAAAAAATTTGACCGAATCTGACCAAATTTTGTACATGGGGGCTTAATGATATGATGATTCCAACAAGGTTGCCAGTTTTCAGAAATTAAAAAATTATGACGAGGGAAAAATTCGGTAAAATCCAAGGAAATCGGATTTTTTGAATGTTTTTTAGAATCTCCGGCGACGAATAATTGATTTCTGATTATTTTTCACGTACTTTTTCTCAGAAATATCCACATAAAAATTCATATTATCTACAGATTAGAAACTGAAACGTTGTAATATGGAGAAACCTAAACAAGAACAAAGGTACTATCATAAAAAAATATGCCTCCTTCTTCTTAATTATACAAGGCGAGTTATAAAGCTTGGAATTTGAGCTTTTGGTACGGAATTTCACATTTCAAAGATTAAAAGATTATGGAGAAAAAAATTTGACCGAATCTGACCAAATTTTGTACATGGGGGCTTAATGATATGATGATTCCAACAAGGTTGCCAGTTTTCAGAAATTAAAAAATTATGACGAGGGAAAAATTCGGTAAAATCCAAGGAAATCGGATTTTTTGAATGTTTTTTAGAATCTCCGGCGACGAATAATTGATTTCTGATTATTTTTCACATACTTTTTTTCAAAAAAATCCACATAAAAATTCATATTATCTACAGATTAGAAACTGAAACGTTGTAATATGGAGAAATCTAAAGAAGAACAAAGGTACTATCATAAAAAAATATGCCTCCTTTTCCTTAATTATACAAGACGAGTTATAAAGCTGTGAATTTGAGTTTTTGGAACGGAATGAAAATGGAAAAAAAAACATTTTGTCTCAGATTTACACCAAATTTTGTACATAAGGGTTGAATTATATGAGGACTCCAAAAAGTTGTCAGTGTTTAAAAAAAAGAATTATGACGAGAGAAAAATTCGGAAATTTTTGGAAAAACCACATGTCCAATTCAAAAACTCGTTAACTTGCTACAACTAAATATTGAATCATAAAACTTGAATAGACGAGTAAAATGAACCTGCCTATGAGGAAGTTTGGTTTAAACAGGGTACCAGACGTAAACTGAGCCTTTTTTGTACCCCATTCGTTTTTTTTTCTGGAAAACGGAATTTCAAAGCAAAAACCATAAAGGAAAATAAATTCTTTGCAAGTAAAACAAAAAAACATTTCAATTTCAAAGTATCTCTATAGTGAGAAGCGTTTGGACTAGAGTTCCAAAGATTAACTTTAAATCTTTAATAACAGTAAGCAATTCTTTGTTTGTTGGGCCTTTTTAGCGATCGCTGACAGAAATAGGAATATTTTTTTTCAGACATAAATGCTAAAATTTGAGCTTCTTCTTCTTCTTATACTATTTGATATCTTGTTGTCCAACGATTACTGACCGTGGTGGAAAAACTGTTCATTAAACCACACACTTGTCAAATCTTCTTGATAATCATCTGCACCGTTTCAAATTTTTTTAGCAGGTATTAATAAAGCATTTGACTCGAAAGCCTCTTTGCTTCCAGCGTGTACTATTATAATGCGTTTCCCTTTAGAGTATGGCCTATTCAAACAGCAATTTTAAGTATTGACAACCCACCCGAAATTTTCTACATCGTGACTGTCGAACCATGTTTCATCCAGATAAATTTATGCAATAGATTTTCAAACAGTAACAACTGGGACAGAAAATTTAGGAAGTAAAAGCACTATAGAGGAAGAAGAGACTTATTTTTTAGAGACTGTTGTGGAAGACCTAATTGAGCATTATCATTGAGCCTTTCCAAAGGGGTTGCGAAACGCCCCTACATACCCGCATATTTTTATTCTTCTATTTATATGAGAACAGCCAAAGGAAACAACGATCAAAAGAGGTAATCATTAACGGTGCTCTAAATAGTTGAGTTTTAGAGTTTTGTGGTAGTTGAATCAAATTTTTTGTAGCAACGACAAAAAAATGTTCCATAATAAATCAAATTAAGATGTGAATTGATATTTGAAAGCGACTGTTGACATATATAAACTTTTATCGATTCAAAAACGTTGAATTTAATATAAAAAGCGCGATTGAAAAATTTTAAATATCCATTTATTATAGATTTATACTTTGACTGTCCGATATTGAAAGATTTATGATACAAAGGTATTATATATCAACTTTTGTCAGTATTTACATCAGGTAAAAATTCATAATACCTATGGAAAATTGATTATATAATACAAAGAACTTTTTTATATTCGGTTCATAACATTGTAAAAAGCATTCAACAATATCGATTATTTTTGGTTATATGCGTGGGGGGCACCAAGATGACGCAACCTATCAAACTTCAAACGTGATTAATCCAAAGAAATATTTCGTGGCTTTCCCACAGCCCAGACCTATTCCCAACTGCTTTCTTTTAAAGTAATTTTCTTGAAAATTGTATAACTATGTAGTTTCATCTTTTACAACCCAATGTCTCGACTATATTTTATTTTCAGAAAAGAAGTAGTAGCAAAAGTTTATGGCCCCCACTTTATATTAATTTGAATAAATAATATAAATTTGAAATTTTCCTTTTTTCCCCTCGTAAAACTTGATGCTCGATATTCCATCAAGTGATTTTATGTCCACTATTTCTTTCAAACCAAAGGTTTTTTATTCAAGTTTATATACGTTATTCCAAGTGATAATATGACAGGACATGTCACTGCTATATGGTTGATGCATCAAAGCTACCCACTCAAACTCAATTCTTGACGAATCTTAAGAGATAGGCGCCGTTAAGCAATGTTGTAATGGGAGAAAACGCCTTCTCTATTAGCAAATTTCTGCAGTTTTCTTTTCATTCGAATCCTATCAAACAAGTATTAGGTTCGTAACAATGAATACGTGTCATTTTGATTTTTCTGAGCGACTCTCATGTTAATTTTACTTTCATCCTAGATTTATTATTAATTACCAGTGCAATAATTATTTATTCACAATTTATTAATAAATGAAAATCCAGTTTTTACTCTTACGTGTTGTGAGCTCCCGCCAATAAAGAACATTACCGTACTTGTACATATTGTACCTAGCATTTTTGGTAAAACGTTCTAAATAAAAACAGAAACGTGGTGATTAATATACCTGTTTTATTATTGTCGAAAGTAAGTCAAATAATATTCAAACGAATACAATATTGAGTCACTGTTTTTCACCAATATTTTAATATCATTCAATCAAACAATCAAACTCAGAGTCTTGCAAGATATGAGAGCAAGATGATCAGGCGAACAAAATAATGCAGATGTGTTAGCAATCACAAGAATAACGAAATTAACAAAATCATAAGAAACAATTAGAACGAAGAGAAACGAGCAGATTCTTAGTAAACAGACGTAGAGGAATTGACCAACAAAACCAACAAGTTCTTCGAGAATTTACATCAGATTTGCTTCTATGACTAGCATCCCAGTATGAGCTGATGTTGAATATTCCAAAGTAGTTATTGAACAACTATATGTGACATAATCAGTAAAATTTTACAATAAACAAATGGTTTAAGGCAATATAAACTGTCTTGTAGGAGAATCATCACTATGAAACTAAAATCTGTCAGGCAGGTCACACGAATGATGCCTTCTAATCTTTCGCTGGGTGTGAGATCTCATTAGAGGTTGAGCTAATGTGTTGGGATCGGTTTCCATGCGGTAAGAATATTTTTTGGAGATCCAATGGATTAAGATGATTTACAATGCACTAAGCATACTTCTGGAAGAAGTGAGATATTAATTTACAATAATTCTGAGTACTTTCGATTGAAATCTTTCTAGAATTGCTATATTTGAGTTGGATGCAATGCCTCATAGCTGAATACCATGACTCCAGATGGGTTTCAATGTGACTTTTTATATTAGCAGCTTGTTGTCGATTGTTATTTGAGATTTTCGACCTATTAACCAGTACAGTTTGCTGAGTTTTATACCCAATTGCTTTTTCTTGGTTAGTATGTGTGTGTTCCAGGCTAGTCGTCGCTCCAGATGAGTTCCAAGATATTTCATACTCCCTTCTTATTACAGAAGATGCCCGTTTAATATTACAGTTTAACAGGTTCCTCTCCGTTGGGTGTATGAATATCCTGCACAGATTTATTTTCATTTACTTTTTTCCTCCAGTTTTTAGTCCACAAGTTTGTGTGCAATATATGAGAGACCATAGCTGGGTCCTGGTGAGATGCAAGCGCTCAGTGTCATTTTTATACGTTGTGTTATGTGTGGGAATATCAGCTGTGTACATAAGATAGAAGATCGGGTCAAGTGCACTTCCCTGTGGAACTCCTGCCATAACTGGATGTAGAGTGGTGGTATTATCTTCAATTTTGACTTAAAAGTGTCTGTTCTGCAAGTAGGATCTTAGGATTTGGAAAATGTCGTGCAGGAAGTTGTATAATTAATAGTAAATTCATTTTAAAATTATTTATTATTATTTAATATATTTAATAGAGAATAATTTATTAACCTAAATAAAGCATATTCTTTGTCTACAAGGTTTTCGAATATAAGTACATTCCCACACACTTATAGTAAGTTAGTTATTTTTGTTGAAATACAAGAAATATTTCCTAGATAAGATTTATTTTCATAATATTTACATTTATTCACAACTTTTCTGTAGAAATCGATGTCATTTTGATGCGAACTATTGAAAATGAACTTTTGCTTTTGATTTTCACTGAGTCGTAGCATAATCCAAGCATGCTACTAGCTTGTCGTACAATAATTCCCTCTTATAACCTCCACTGACTCCATTATTTGGCAACAATAGAATATTGCGCTGGTTTAAGTCTCACGCTGACAATATTTCGTTTCTTCCTTAGTTCACGAGTCGTTATGACGATTCAACTTGAAATTTTGGTGTCTTAACGAGACGAAAAAACTGCAGTTACTACAAAATTATCCCAAAAACGATATAAAGGCTATTTTTTTAAGCAGTCCATGTCTAGCAAGAAAGAGAGATTATAATCAAAAAGAACTGTGATTATTTTCTTATATATTCTCACACTTTTCAGGACGTCTGACACTATAAAAATTTGATGCAACTTTAGAATCAAAACATTAACAGGTGTCAGTAACTTTCACTAATTCAATGACCTTCAGAAAACTTCCTTCACGGTGATCATCTTCTAATAATTCTCGTTTCCAGGGAAACAACTTCCATTTTGTTTTTGATTTGTATTGGTCTCAATCCTTCTTTTTTAACAGCACAAAACTCAATTTAAGTCATTTTTCAAAACAAATGGATCTAAGCAGCAAGTTGAAAATTTATGTGGAGCTTGTTGAGACTTGTCACTGAAGCGTGCATAAAGCTTTTTCGCGAACTCACTCTATTTACTATATCAGAAATGCCTTTCCAAATAATCAGTTGAGAATCGCAATGCTCGGGGTTGTGTTGAATTTGATTAATGTCATAATGTATAAGATTTGTACCAGGGTGATTCCGTTCTAACTGTGATTTTTTGTATTCAAAATTTCAAGATTTTAAAATTTAACTTTTCTAGCTTTTTTATGCATATTATTCATCTATTTTACTGTAAAAATAAAACTCTAAGAGGAATTTACTACAACTTCAAAGTATCACGAGCAAGACACAAATGTCGGATTTTGAGTTCCACGGTACTGACTCATTTATCCACGGTACTGACATGGTAACTTAAGATATTAAACAACAAGTGCATCAATTTTCCTCAGTTTGATCATAAACATTAGAATTTATAAGGTAATTAGTTTAAATCATTTGTTACGACAAAAAAAATTAATAATTTATCGGTAAATTCTAGGAATGGACATGACACGGTACTGACATTCAAGTGATGTAGTATAAGTTTTCTTTAAGTGGCAAGTTATATTGTATAAAAATAATGTTTAAATATCTTAAGAATTATTCAATTAACACAAAATTTTTATTAATTGATTATTAATTAATGACTAGTACAAAAAAACAATACAGGACATTGAATATCACAGTTAGAACGGAATCACCCACCAATGAATTCGGGACCCGAAATATCTGCGACAAAACTAAAAAAGTTATTCATGTACAGGACTTCCAAATAGATATAAATTATTGAAATCGAAAAAAAAGTTTTAACAATAATAAGATAACAAAGATTTTGTGAAAACAATTCATATAGAAAAAAGACCACCTCTGGCATTATATATATACTGTAGAAAACAGAAGAAAACTTATCTGGAAAGCTTGTGGTAATCGAAAGGAACTAGCCATGGTCTAACAGCTGCAGAATGTACGAGAAATTATTATTAGAAAAAATCCAAAAAAAAACTTTTTGTGGCCTAAAGAAAATCCAATTAAGAAATAACCATTCTATAGAAGAAACTTACAGATTCATAACAGATTAACTAAATTAGAGAGATATTCGAAACAACAGACTAATTTGGCTTGTTATAACTATCAATTCTGTGGTTTGTTAACCCATTGCCACTGAAAATATATGAGAAAACTTCCAGTGTATATTTCAAGCCATCGTTGACTATAACATTGAATCGCCTTGCTTACAAAAAGCTTGTGTCAGTAATCATTAATTTGATTTGGTATTGAATCAACTTGCATTTTACGTATCTGATGTCAATTTATTAAATTACACCCTAATCAACTTTCCATTTCTTTTCTCCCATTCCCGTCTTATGAATACGTTCAAATTAAGCTGAAATCATCTCTTTACATAGTGAACCACGCACGAGATTCGTATTTTGATTCGTTTGTTCGAACTAACCTACATATTATTGAGTATATTGTTTACGCAGGGTGTTTCTAAATTTCGTTTTTATTTTTTTTTTATTTCAATAAAGCTAGAAACTTCCTAACGGTGTTTTTTCAATATTCTTGTTATATATTATGGGTGTGAATTTAGCAACCCTTATTTCATTCCATATCAAAACTCTTTTTATGATGAAATTCTATGAAATAAAGTTATTACTTCGAAACATCTTTCTTTCCAAAACCAATAAACACCATAATTTTTAATTTTTTAAATAAATTGGAACCACCTTTAGCCAAAAATAATCCACGTGTCATGGATTGCCGTACACGTTCAAAGATTTGGGGTGTCACACGCTATTTAAATACGATTCCAATAGTTGATATCAAATGTCGCGATTCAAGGTAAGCCCATAAATAGAAATCACAAGGATTTCACTCTGGAGATCGAAGAGGCCAATGTTGGGACACCCCTCGACCAATCTAATGTCTGGGATATGTTGCCTAGCAGTCCGACTGAAGTGTATTGAATCACCGTCGTGCATGAACCACATGTTTTATCCGATAATGAATGCGATGTCTTCAAATAATTCAGGGAAATCATTTCCTAGTGTGAGAAATTCCATTTAATGGCTGAGGCAGAAAATGATGCTCTATTGTGAAAATTTATGATAGATACTTTTGAAAAATTAAAAACTTGAGTATATTGTAGCATTTTATGAGTTAATCATTCACTTTTTGAGGAAAATTTCTAGGTAAAAGAGCTTGAACCCCTTTTTCCGACTGTACATCAATTTCATCTAAAATTGCCTCTTCTACGAAGTTAGTTCTTTGGGAGTGCACAGAATTTCAAGGTTCTTACTTAACTGAAATTTTTAAAATTAACCAATAACAAATAAGCCTGAAGTTTCAGCAATATTCATTCCCTTAAATATTATTGAAAAAATCACTTTTTATTTGATTTATTAACTACACTTTCATACATATTCGTTTCCAGGATACAATATATTCCTGCTTCTGGCAGGAATTACATCAACTCCATTTATACGAGGTCTGGCTATTAAATAACGAGACTGGTTACGAAAAATTATTCTAAATTCGAATGCTCCCCTTCAATATACTCCCCTTACCTCGCCACACACCTTTCCATACGTTTTTTCCATTGATCGAAGCAGTGCTGGAAGTCTTCTTCGGTGACTGCCTTTAGGAGCTCTGCCGTTTTTTGCTTTACCGCTTCCATCGACTCAAATCGGGTACCTTACAAAGCAAATTTTTTTGTAGCCTTTCTAACCTTCCAAGGAAATTTGAGCAGACTCGTTGACGCAAGAACTTTTGGTCAGGAGGCAGATTTTTTGATACCAACTTCGCACAGATTTGTGTCATGTTCAATCTCTCGTGTGAAATTTTTCAAACCGTTTTTTTATCGTTTACAGCGTCGGTAATCATCCGGATGCTCATTCGATGATCTGCACGCACAATTTAGTTGATTTTAGTCACTGTTTCCGGAGTTGAAGCATTCACAGGGCGACCAGGGCGCTGGTGATCTTCAGTGCTCTATCGGCACTCACTAAAGCGCTTACACCACTCAAAAATAAGCACACGAGATAGAGAATTGTCTCCATATGCCTCTTCCAATAATTTAGAGCACTCAGTCGGAGTTTTTTTCGACACACATGGTTTTTGGCACGAGAAAAAACACATTCTTTTCAAACTGCTACTGCACAAATACTTAAATAGTGATGGAAACGGGTTTTGGAACGTACATATACAAGATATCTAGATACTCAACGGCCCGCGGTCTTGTTATTTAATAGCCAGACCTCGTACATGAAGAAAAGTTAATAATTTCTTGGAGATTCAGTAATTAGTTTCTCTTAAATTAAATAACTTTTATATCGACTCGATCAATTTAGTTTTTATGGTTATTGTAATGACATTTTTCTGACTTCTATTGACTCAACTTTGATTTTGGGTTATTAGCATAGCACCGAGACTTATCATCAGTAACGAGCTTTATCATAAAATCTGGATCAGCTTCAAGGTAATCTATCAAAGATAAAATTACAGATCAGTTTATTAATATTTTTTTGGAATTACAAGAAGTCTTTATATTAATTCTATTGATATAAAGGTCATTTGCATTACATCTAATTCGTCTAAATGGAATTCTTTGTGGGCAATTCCTCTCACAAAACAGCAGAAGCATTGTAATTAATCACCAGTACATAAAGGTACAAAAGATATAAATTATATTGAATTGAACAACACGAAAACTAGGTATTTATAAAGGAGAAAATATCAATATAGCCATTAGCTTTTCTTCATTCGAAATCAAATTCGAGAAATCCAATTAAAAAAAGTCTACTTTGATTTGCTTCAAGGCATATCGAAAGTTAAACTGATTATTGAATGAGAGTGTTCGAAAAAAATGATTGAAATTCTATTATATGAAAAATAAATATTGAACAACACGTTTATAAATTATATATTAGACATTGATATGATAATTAATAATTAAAACTTTAAAATAAACTTCAATTATATTAATTGAGCTCTCTAAAATCATGAAATTATCGATTATTGATGTGGAATTTACTAGTTGTCTCTCCAATGTATCCCTGCAATTTATATGTAAATAATTATCAGATAATAATCAACTAAATAAATATTAATGGACAACTAGTAAATTACAACGTAATATTAGATAAAGTGGTTCAAAAATAATTAGGCAACACTGTACATAATAAACTAAAGATTTAAATACTCTATAAAAAGTATTTGTAATTTATTTAGAGGGTAGTTTTCTTTACTAGCTTGCAAGCGCTATTTTGGAAAGTTATTGAATTTTCCCTTTCAGACCTACCCGTTGGAGAGTTAAACCTCAAAAGAGTTTTCCTTACCTCTACCAGAATGTTCTCGAGATGATCAATATTCTGCAGTGTTCCCACTCTTCAAAATTCAATATCTTCTTCTTCAAAAACTTTTATTTAATCACCTATATAAATGAAAGTTGATCCAATCATACCAGGACCACCCTGTATCTTTGGAAATGCTACGAAACAAAAGGAGCTAGAGCTGGCAACATTTCTAATGCCATTCTTAAGTAGTAAGCAAAGCAAAGTTTAGAGCGGTTGCAAGAATTTGATTAAGAAAATCCTTCACGAGTAACTGTGTTTTGCTGGTATAACTACTTTAAAAGAAAACGAGTATCGCTCGATTATGAAGCATGTGCTGGTAGACTTTGTTCTTCACTCTGCATCTTTCGAGATGCCACGAAACAAGAAGAATTAGAGCTGGCAACAATTCTTTGGTAGTAAGCTCTCACTGGAGTTAAGTTACAGACTAAATACTAGTACATACGATTTGCTATCGGAATTCGGATTTTTAAGTTTTGAGCTTCGGAAGTATTTGGTGATGAAGCACGTGCTGGTGGGCCTTGTTCTTCACTTCACTTTATGAAGTTATCTATCAAGTGATTGAGGAAACTCTTAATATTGGTTCCGCAATAGTAAATTCAAATTTAAATGATCATTTCAACGTGATACAAATTAGATCAATATTCAGCGTGAGGGCTCAATATCAATCGATTTATTTCTCACTGGTTTCATTCCAAAGTTAGTTTCAACACAAAGCATCGTGTACTGTATGCCTACCGGTAATCCTAGCAAGGATAATCGTACAAATGTGAGCTTGTTTGTTTGTTTTGTTTGTAACTCTCCTTATTTAATGAAAATTTCGTTATACAGAAGATTCGAACATCCGATCTCCGTGTTGGACATTGAGTACTTCGACAACCTTACCAACTACACCGTTATGGCTCTATACAAGTTTCGTGGAGATCTAGGTATATAAGCAGCGAAGATAGGGGTGATATCAATTGAGAAACTGAAAAATGAAAAAGAAATATTGTTTATAAAACTAAGAAACATGCTCTCGAAGATAATTTTTGAAATAAGCTCAAAACAATAATGAATGAGAAATAATAAAAAAGCGTGGGGCGCTTTGTTTCACATTTCTCGTACACTTTTTTCACACTATTTTTTCTACCCCTATTGAAGGGTAATATGACAAAATAAATATCGTATAAACAACTTAAAAACACGCTTCTAGCAAGAATAATGATTGTTGAAAGCGAAAATTCAGTTACATGCTAACCTGATATATCTGGCAAGACTAATGATGTGGATTTATAAAATTATTGTCATCAGTCTTAGTGTGCAAAATTCCAAAATATTGCAATAGAGTTAGATACAAGCCAAGCTAAACTAATGAAAGCATATTAAAAATATAATTGTTCGACGCGCATTTCGATAATCATTTTGTCGTCTTCAGAGACTGAAGGTAAGCTTACTCTCTGAAGACGATACCTTGGTTATCGAACTGCCAGGGGAAACAATATAATTGCGAGTGGTAGTATAAACAAGGTGATCGAGATGAACATCATGATTCCAGAAATTCCAATTTAAAAATATTCGATTGGGGACCTGGTAGACTTGCGCAAGACGTCGTATTGTGACAATAAATTACAACTAACGAGAGAACGCTTAAAAAAATGACTTAAAAACGAGCTAAGCACTAAAACAAACGGAATAGATCGAGAGATCGTCACTCTAAATTGTTCAACTTCATCTTGTGTTCAGTTGAATTTTTTTGGAGAATTTCTCATAATTCTTTTGCGTATAAATTGAAACAATTTGTCTTTAGTCTAAATATGAAATTTGCCATTGAAATTATTTATCTAGAACACCAAAATTATCTGAAGCGATGAATACATTAACTAAAGTTTAATCTCGAGGGCTAGGAATGTAATTACCGAGGAAACGCTGCAGAATAATCATTCACTGAGATGACAAATGAAGTTTAAAGCCGTTGCTAAGTACCCATCGTTTGAAGCGGAATTGCATCATGTTTGCCTGTGACGTAAAATAAGTACATTATAATTTTGTTAAAATTTCTCGGAAGATCTGTATCAAATGCTGCTATAATAAAACAGACGTCGTCTTGGGTGCCTCACTAAATGATTTAATCAGAATTATTTTCATCAACTCAAAACCTACCTACGAAAAAGTCAAGAAAAATATACATGAAGTCTTATGGCGATTGTTTTTATACGTCTAGCTTTAAAAATATCACAAATTACACGGAAAATGTTTTCATTGTATACTTCTACAATTTTGTCACAAATAAATGTACATAATTCTGTTCTAAACAAGTATTTCTTAATATGGTCGTAGATAAAATATTGTATGATTCTACTTTTGCACATTAGCATCATTTTTGCAGCTCGTACCCACGTATCACTTCACGCACTTCAAACTTAATACTGTTAAGAAATATGTGGAAAAGTTTAAACTTTCATACTTCCTTTCCCTTTTCCCTATAATGAGAATTATAGATAGATCTATAGATAGGTCCAAACTGCATCAGTACTGACGAAATACCCATTCGTAGAGGTATATACCAGAGTGACTCTTTGAGCTCTTTGTGGTTCTGCCTTGCCATGAATCCCCTATCCACCAAACTCAATGATACGAAGTACGGTTTTAGAATCAAAACTAACAGAAAAACCAACTGTATCATCTTCCATCTGCGTGGACGATATCAAGCTATAGCCAGCAAATAAGCGTCAAATCAATTACCTTCTCGATATAATACATCGATTCTTCACTGATATACACACGGAGTTTGAACTGTCTAAGTGCAAGACTCTACATATCGAGAAAGGCATTGTCATAAATGAAAATGTGCAGCTACCCGACGGGGAAACCTACAAATACCATGGATTTTAGCAGATTACAAGTTGACAAAAGTTAGAATCCAGGATCAATACACCAAAAGAGTAAAATCACTTATGAAGTTAGAATTAAATGCAGACAGAACCTGAAATGGACAATAACAGAACTAGAAGGTATTCAGTGGTTGACACGAATAATGATGATGAAAAACGATAACCACCACTAGAAGTCATCTACTATTATGACAAAATTAACCCGAAAAGAGAGTAGGTGAGGCTTGATCAACCCTGTTAACCTACACCCTCGAGAGGTAATGAAACTACGTGAAATCATATCCAAGGCTGATAAGAATCACTTACCCCTTAACCTAGCAACGCCAGAATCTAACTTGAAGATGGAAGCTGGAACAATCGTCAAGAAAGGCACTATACAGTAGACATCATCACGACCTCAACCAGTGGCTTAGTAGTGGGTAATATCGAAGGGTTCATGATGGCTATCCAAGTTAATAACACGAATAACTAGAAGAAAAATGTTATTAAGGATCCGGACACTCGATCCGACAAATGCAGTGTCAACAATCGTCAGAGATAGGTGACGAATAACAGACTTGACATCATGGTGGTTGATAGAAGAGTCAAATCAGTCCTTCCCGTCGATGTAGCTACACCGAACACTTATAACGTTCTCATCAAACACCAGGAGAAGCTGGCCAAATACGCGGATCTCGCAATTGAGATTAAACAGATGTGGCATAGCGAAAATATGAATTAGTTATTTTGTCAGCTGTCGTCGTGCCTAAGACAACCAAAAAATTACCAAAAAACACCTTCGCCGATATCCAGAAAGCTCTAATATTGATAACTTGCCTCACAGTGCGAACCGAGCCTAATCTTTTTGATATTTTGTATCCGGAATAGGTAAATGATAGTTGAGTAGTACATGAGTTACAATAATAACAAAATTGGCATCTCGAAGGTTCTTTTTTCTAAATTTTCCGACAAACATCCGCATAAATTGGAAAAACCTTTCAGAGGGTGGATTTTGAGCTTTCGAGATGATGAAATTCTTCCTTGTTCATGACGAACTTCCCGTGGACACCATACTTTCTTTTCTTCTCCGTTTTTTTTATCGTTCAATGCTCGACACGTGGCTGTCATCTCAAAATATAATCACAATAACGCCCATCACCCGCAGCCCGTCACCTGTTGTCCGCTACCTATCATCTGACATCTTGGAGTATAACGGCGGCCGTAATCGTTACTCGTCAACTGTACTGAGTACTTTGAAATAAAAAATACTCGATATATTTCGAATACTCATGAGCATCGATACAGAGTACTTTAAGTCTGATGTCAAGTCAATATTATGTTGATTTTCTGACACGTTCTGATGCCAAAATAACGAGAAAAAATTCATGTAAGAAACGCCTATGGTAGAATTAAATTAAATTTAAATTTCTGGCGGGAGAAATTTACATTTACCGAACATCGAGTTATTTTTGCTGACATAAGTAAAATCAAAATTTGTCGATTCAGTACCTATCGTTTCTGGTCGGTGGAATACGAATTTTGTTTCTGTAGAGATAACGAGTTATAGTTGAAAAGCTGCTATTGAATATACTTGTAATATATGTCCCTCAATCACAAAATGAATGATAAATAGAAAAAAATTTAAAAACAACTTACTCTCAGGAATATATATTCATTGGCGCAATTAAGTACAGCAACGTTTCGGCTGTTTTTCAACATATCCACCACCGGAATTGAGACGTGATGACAACTTGTATATTCCTCTGTCATAGAACTGTGCCACCTGTGAATAGAACACGCATATGACAAACTTGCTCACGGGATAACAGTAATTTCTGGAGACACAGGAGAATCGCTGGAGACTTGATCAATGATGATTTCCCAGATAAATTTCGTCAAACTAGCTGCTATCTGCCGAGGTTTTTGTGAACACAAACCTACAGCTTTTGAATGGCGCGAAGCAACGCTCCACAATAAGTCAAAGTGTACTATTTTACCACTTGGAGCGGGACATCCCTCTTATCTCAGAACACCATGCACATCGCTTTCTACAGCGACAGCATCTGAGTGTATTTCGTTCAGACCACTGAGTCGCTGCTTGGTTTTCCAATTAAGAAACTGATCGACATCATCGTGATATCAGTACTTCTCCTGTGCTGGAGTATCACCAGCACTAATTCAACAAGATCATCATTGCTGATGGACGATCGCTCTCTGCGTGTTTCATCGCAAATACTTTGAAGACTATACCAAAACTGCCTACAGTAGGATGCTGCTTACTCATGATGTTCGACCTATCGATTTGACTATGAAATACTAATGGCAAAAAGGCTTTGTACATTCAAGAACATTTTCACACAACAATGGAAGGAAGAGTTTCCAGTTCGGACCACTACTACCATGCTACTGGTACAAGACGTGACCTTTCCGTTTGGGATATGATTCATACGTTCCTCTGTTAAGCATGCGCAATTTCTATGACTGATTATGTTTTCTTAACTTATCACTTTAAAGTGGAAAACATCGGGAAACGGAATTAGTGTATATGTCTGGTGCTTCACTTAGAAAGCTTATTTCATATGTGTTAAAGATAAATTTAGAAACAAATCTCGATTTCTAGATTATGTCAATCACTATCTATATCCACTTATATTGACATCATCACTTATTCTTATAAAGAAGTTTATTCTATCTACTTCCAGATCACAAACACAAACTTCTAAGTTACCAAAACTAGGACACTGCCAAATTTATCCCACTCCACTTTATCAACTGCCACCAAGAGAATTATTATTTTTTTATTATGTCCATAGTGAACAATAAATTGTTTTGTAAGCTTCCGTTCGGACAAATGGTGCAGGTTTTTTCTAGCTCTCAAAATCACGTAACATAAATCAATATAAAAAGCCAAATAGAAAACTTTTGTTACTGTTTGAAAGAAAGTTTCAACACAGCAACGAAAATGATTACTTTCGAATAGAAAGTTTTTTAACTATTTATACAATGTATAGAAATCGATGTTCATAACTTGAAATATTGGCACCTCTCAATACTGCCAAATAATTTTTGATAACTGCGAAAGCATCTATAATTGAATCCCACAATTGTATAGAGTGACTCATATTATAGAGCGATTTCATAGGCCAGTCAAATTAGACGTTTAACCTGTACCAAATAGTTGATTATAATAGTTTGTTTTTGAATACTGACAAATATTAGTAAAAACTGTTTAATCTTTTAGAAATTTAGAAAATCCTTTTCCTCTCACTCAATTCCCAAAGACTATACTTTCAAGTAGTTTCATAAAAATCGAGAAGATCACTATATTATTATTTATTTACTTGTATGTCTAAGAGCGTTTCCGTAGTGAGATTGTGGCAAAATTAATCACCAAAGTGTACTATTTCTAATGTATTTCCTAGCTTTCGGATACCTATATATTCAGCATAAGGAACTGGATTTATGGTCAAAGTACAATTTAAAAATATCTAATAAAGTATAACAAAAATGAAATAAAAATCACTTACATCAAATAGTTCAGAATTGCGGCGCCTTAAATTCTTTATTGATTCTGGCTGATATAGAAATCGTTGTTAATTTTCATTGATTAAATATGAATGACATTAGATTAGTACACAAGTTTCGATGCCAAGTGAAACATCGTCAACGTGTTTGACAATGAAGTCGCACATTAAATTGTTGCTATTGGCAATAACGCTGTTCATCAGGTAATTTGTGTCAGTTTCATACGCGTGCGTGTATCATTACCAAAAGAAATTTGGCAACTGTGGCGTGTACGACTTGCCATTTTTGTCTTTTGAACATTTTCTTAACATCACTCCAAAACTCGAATTTGAACGAGTTGAAAACGAAATCTCACGAAGTGTATTACTCGTTAACTACGTCTTCCAATTCAACTTCACATATTTTTCTTAATAAGAACGTCTTAACATTAACGAATGGGTATCACAGCGTAAAAAACAATGGAACCAACATAGAACTCCAATGACAGATGACAGAATGGTAAAAATAGCAAAGGATCAATCTCCAATCGGAACTCGGAGTAAAGGTCGACCACGAAAGAGGTTGAGTGATCATTTAGAGCCGGTACGAGGAAATATATCGAAGAAGGAACAGGCGTTAAACCAATTATGGAAAAAATAAGAAATCGAATTTTATTTTATTATAAAGCACTTCTACTTTGTATAGAATAAGACGTCCTTTGTACTATTCGGAAGGTATTAACATTAGAATAGTATATTACATTACTACGGCAAGAAGTTTGAGATTTCTGTCTTGCGCTCCATCAGCCAGAGCTCTCAACCTTCTGCACGATGCTTTGTACTATTTTCCTTTATAGCCGATCGAAGTTACGCATGTTTTGCACCTATTTCGAGATAGAAAGGCTACTCCTCGGGCATTATGGTGCAAAGTTCTGATCTCTCATGTGCAGCTTTACCAATGCACGAATCTTCTATTTTTTGTCTCGAAATTGGTACAAAAGAAATCAGTATTGTGTTACAAAAATAATTCAAGCGCCATAGTTTCTTTATTTATCTGTAAAACATCTTGAAACCTTTACACTTAAATTTGCCACATATTTTTAATTATTTCTTCGTAATTTTGGCTCTAAAAATGTGGATATACTTTTTTGGAAATATTTGATAATATCGATTTGATGATCATTGAATAAATTCAACAAAAACTAGTTACATTTGTCGTTTAATCCCATAAATCCGCAATTTTACATCGAAGGAACTTGCAGATAAAGTTTCAAAAGAAACTGCGATGGTTAATCTTCACAGTGACTCGATACGAATTCACAATGATGTGTCATAACTAGCATAGACGTTCCATACGCGATTGATGGGAAAATCTTTGGCTATGGCCGTAGCCACCAGCTAGGAAATTCGCTCCAAGATAATCTAAGTAATTGGGAACAGTTAGCACGCCCAATCCGTGTAGTCCAAACAGTTTGTTAATGTTAATGTTGTAAATAGCACATGGATCGACAATATAAGATATATTTTGTTGGCATAGTTCTGATAGCAGATAACATAAATGACCTCCAAAGGCTCCTGAACATAGTTGGAATACACTGTCGGCTTATGGGAATCAATATCAACATAAGAAGACAAGATTTCTATCAATCACTCGCAAATTAGATGAGAACAATAGTAAAGATTGAACGGGTGATAAAATTTAACTATTTGGGAACTTGGTTATGTGAAGACTGGTCATCAGATGTTGAAATTGAGTACGGGATACAAAAGGCAACAAGCTCATTCATAAAAATTGGAAAACTCTAAATTTGACATCAACCTCAGATTAAGATCAAGAAAGTCAACACCATGAACAGATTGGAGGCATTTTGGATCTGCTTAAGATGTTTAAGATTTCTATGGACAGCAAAAAAAACCAACGAAGTAATTCTGAGGAGAATAAGAAGAGGTGAATCGCTGGGCACGATAAAACAGCATACCTGGGGTATGATATACGGAACGAGAAGTACCATTTGCCTCAACTCTTGTTAGTAGGAAAGTTGGAGGATGCCATAGCTCCACAATACTAAAAATTGTACAGGGATAAGAACCACGGATGGAGTACAGAAGTAATATAAATAGAAATAGAAGAAAATAAGCTACAACTCGTGTCGAATGGAGAATGAGACAAGTCTAGACAGTCTAACGAGTCTTCTACATCCAAAGGGATTAATTTTGATAAAAAAATCTACTTTACAACGTTTACTTTCACCTTTTTCATGGTACTTCATAATTCATTCATTTGTAAACATTAAAATAAACTTTGTTTTGTTTCTTTTCCACAATATTTCTGATACTCTTTTTATTCAATTGTATATTTAATTCATTTCCGTACTCAACACTTATTATAACATTGTACGAAAATTATTATTCTGTTTTCAATTCGAAAAAATAATGTAAATCATCAGTTTTTTCTACTTTGTATACCTATGACAAAAATTCTCCCGTCAGCAGCTCTCTCGTTGCCTGTTAGAAACATCTGTGTTTACGAAAAACTTCAAATGCAGCACACTCCTTTTATTGGAGACGGTATATAATACAGCAAATAAATCGGTAACCTCCATTTGGCGTAACATCAATGTTATAGCGTACAAAAGCAGAAAGTTTTATTTCACATACATTTTGTATACAGATATTACGATGTATCTCCACAAAGAAAGTTACGTTTGGTTATATAAAAATAACGTATCTAGATACAGGAAAAATATTTATTGTACAATAAATTTTGTACATAATTGTCATAGAAGGTATTTAACCATGAGGTAATAAGTTCTTTCAGTTCATCATCATTGAAGTTTTGACCCCCAAAGTAAGATTTTTGAAGGCGCTGAGGGCGAGGTCCGTGCAAAACGCAGGATATAATCAAACTCGTCCTAGTCAAGTTCGCAGTGTAAGTACAGGGAATTGGAAATGGAAAAAAACAAACACCTTCTGACAGTAATACGCGTTCTGTACAGCGCGACGCAATTTCCTATTGGTCTCGCAATAAACATGTGCATTGATTGTTTGGTTTCATAATAAGAATTCAAAGAGCCAAATGCATTTTATTTAATTGTGCTGGTTGCAGTTCAATTTTTGGAGTGTCGTAGTCCCATCCAAGAAAGAAAATCATCACCTGTCAAAAACTGAAAAGGTACTGCCCATCCGTTATTGTTTTGTGTTGTTCAGTAAACATTTTGGGTACGCAACGTAAGCAAAGTTTTCGAAATTTCGTGAATTAGTGATCGTGAGATGTGCGAAACTTCCGCTCTAAAACTTTGCTTAAGATCCTCTTCAATTGCTTGTAACAGTCAAGCGCTAACCAAACGCAGGCGTCCATATCGTTCTTCATCAACTGTCTGACTCATCTTTTAATCATCGAATCACTCATCGCATTTTATACGTAGATTTGCCGATAAATTTCACTTGGCATAACTTTTTTTTGCATTTAGATCATATTTGTAATACTTCTATATGGACAGTTTCTATAAGTGGAAGCTGTTCCGACTAAGGAAGACAGAATGACAACGATTTATCAATCCTCCGAGGTTCCAGCTTGGTTCTGCGCATTCTCAAGATTTAGAGAATCATTAATCTGATTTCACAAGTGGTAACATTTTCAATTGAGGCTAATATCATAAAGAGCCTATCGGCGGCAGCGATCTGAAGATTGCGTACATTTCATAGGTCAAAATGCTGGAAAATTGCATTCCCACACCCTAATTTTAAGCCTGTCACAGTAAATTTTGAGCTGATTCTGATTACACAGCAACCAAATTCCGCATATATGATCTCTAACTTTTCTTAAAATAGCAGCTTAAAAAACTCCTAATTTCTCGGTTTTTGATAATGTCCTCTGGATCTAATTTTGAAAATTAGACGTGTTTACCCTTCCAGTTTGTAGATAATTTGATTTTGTACAAATATCAGTGGAATATTGTAATAAATCAATCACTTCTAAAGTTATAAACAAAAAATACAAAATACTCTTAAAAAAAATAAACAATACTCGTATTTTTATAATAAATTATTATCAATATAGGAGTTGAAGTCGAAAATAAATATCTAATTTTATGTTTTTGTTTCTAAATTGTCTTGATTTTAGGTCTCTTCTAATTTCGTTTCGACCTGTTTTTATCAAAATAATTTGACACTGCCAATCAATAGGTCACCTACATAATGAATATCAGATTAAAAATAAAATCTAAATAGAAATTTGTTACTTAATTTTTCCTTAGTTCTTACATCTCAAAAATTATTGGTAGTTATATTGAAATTTACAAAATAAACCTACGAATTTCACTTAAATGATTTAGGACTTCATTATCATTGATAGTTTTATCGTTATCATGAATCTCAATCATTTCTAAAAATTCTCTTTTCCGTATATTTGATTCCGTCTCATAAATTTTCAAATATTTATAATTGAATTTATGCTTTTTTGCAGTTTTATTTTCTTTTATCGTTTTGATGATCTTCTTGTCTACGTTCTAAATAATTAGATGTCTGCCCTACGTAGACAGCGTCACAATCAGTACAAGATGCTTGATATACAATATTACACTTTTGCAAATACAGGAATGAATGTGAAATGTCAATGCGCGTTACTAGATGATGGTACTAGGGATTAGTACGGGTCCTCAAGCACAGATATATTTGACTATTATTGTCAGTGAAGAGCACTGCGTGGGTACCTACTTTCTGAGGTACGGAATTTAGTACTTCGATTATCTACCGTACTAATTCACCAAGCGTAAATTTTCCTCTTTGTCCGAATACTTTCTCATTTAACTTCTCGCCTCTCGTACGTTTCTCGACATTCACTCCTTTATTTGTCAAACTGTACTTCTTTTGTTTCTCAGCTAAACAAAGGACTTTAAGCTCTTTCCAATAAGGTGCCACACGAGCCCCTTATTAAAAATTTTCGAGGGTATGCTGGAGGGAGATAATATTTTCATACTGTAAATTGTATAAATTGCTTAGTTACTTAGACTATACCTTGAAGAAACTTTGTACAAGACTCTAAATTTCATGAGTCTTTCATTGTAATTTTGTAAAACATTTATCTACTCGTATATAGAACCTATTAGCAATTTTCGTAAAAGCCCCCTTTTATCACGTAACGTGTGACAAAATTTTCACGACCAGTCATAAAAATACCTTTAGACTAAAGCCGGATAACAGTAATACGACATTTTACTGTCACTTTAGGTGGACATTACACGTGATAAATATGATACAGAAACAAAATTGCCTTCCAGATCTGAAACTTTATATTTTTTTCATCGTAAAATTTATATTTTCCATTATAGAAAGTCTCTTAATACTTAAAAAACTAATACAATAGGGATTTACTATCATGTTTTCATTTCCTTGCCTTCGGTTCATATTTATTTGTCCTTATAGAGATATTTATGTGGAGTTAAATTTCTTGCATGCTCCCTCCTCACTTATTTCTGTCTTGCATTGAAAACATTTTGAATTACTTCAATCCTTTGATGTATAATCAATCGAATAACTTTTTTACAAATCTCCTTACAAATCTCATCGTATTTAATTTTTGTTTTGCGTCTTTAAGAGACCGAAAAACATTTTTACGTATTGTAATACAAAAATAAATAAATAGACTTTCCTAGAAATTATATACAAGAAATATTGTAATAAACTGCCTTCTATAATGAAAAGTTCATCAAATTCGCGTCCGCCATTTATAAAAAACGATGAAAAGCACCGCGAATTCGCCGAATTTTAAAATTCCATTGTAGCCGGCTTAAGGACTCATTTCGCGAGTTTGTTCGTAATAGTACCCCCTCCCTAGATGGACGTTTGTCCTGGAACTCATGAATAGTCGAGACTGGACTCTATAGAGATAATAGAGCACCGTATTCAACAAGTGTTGATCATGAGGTTAATAGCCGCAAATATATGTGCACCCCCATCTGACACCAATGTAACGTTTTTCTTATTTATATATACTCTTTCCATTTGTGAGGTGAATTGATAAATACTGTCTCTTAGACTTACACTTACACACACATACAATACACTTAACTTATAATAATTTACTCATAAATATCACTTGAACAATTTTCTGCGATTATTTTCACTAATTCGTTCTTTTCACTACGACTATTTATTTAAAACTAACTAACTGCAGTACATAAACTTATTTACATATCACAAATAGAATTCTACAAAGTTCTAGAACAATAAAAACAAAAAAATGAATAATTAGAAATTATTTAAAAGAAATACTGTAATAAATTGCCTTCTATAACAATAAGTTCATCAAATGCGCGTCCGCCATTTATAAAAAACGATGAAAAGCACCGCGAAATCGCCGAATTTTAAAATTCCATTGTAGCTGGACACGGCCGGCTTAAGGACTCATTTCGCGTGTGTGTTCGTAATATTACCCCCTCCCTAGATGGACGTTTGTCCTGGAACTCATGAATAGTCGAGACTGGACTCTATAGAGATAATAGAGCACCGTATGCAACAAGTGTTGATAATGAGGTTAATAGCCGCAAATATATGTGAACCCCCATCTGACACCAATGTAACGTTTTTCTTATTTATATATACTCTTTCTATTTGTGAGGTGAAATTATAAATACTGTCTCTTACACTTACATTTACACACACATAAAATACACTTAACTTATAATAATTTACTTATAAATATCACTTGAACAATTTTCTGCGATTATTTTCACTAATTCGTTCTTTTCACTACGACTATTTATTTAAAACTAACTAACTGCAGTACATAAACTTATTTACATATCACAAATAGAATTCTACAAAGTTCTAAAACAAAAAAAAACACAAAAAATTAATAATTAGAAATTATTTAAAAGAAATACTGTAATAAACTACCTTCTATAATGAAAAGTTCATCAAATGCGCGTCCGCCATTTATAAAAAAACGATGAAAAGCACTTCGCGAATTCGCCGAATTTTAAAATTTCATTGTAGCTGGTCAGAGCCGGCCTAAGGACCCATTTCACGAGCTTGTTCATAACAATATCATTTTGCTGATGGCTTTTTTGCATATTTATGTTCTTTATCCATGAAATAATGTTGGGCCAGAGCTGTTTTACCTTTTTTGTTCTTATTATGTTCTCGACAATCATATTCATGTTGGTATATTCTGTATTTTAAGTAGTGTTTAGTCATACCAATGTAACTCTTATTGCAGTCTAAACAATTTATTTTATAAATCACGGTGGAATGCTGGAGTTTTGTCTTTGAGATGTGTGAATAAGTTACCAGCTTTGTTTATTGGGAGAATGCCAGCTCACAATTATTTAACGAGTTTTGTAACAGTTTTTATAACAATCCTCTTATGTATGAAAATTTATAATTTTATTATCGTTTCGAAGTATCTGTATTACGTTATGATTGCTGTCATTTCTAATTTTATTAACCAGCTCTCTTGATTAACCACTAACTTTGAGAATTTGTCTGATTTTATTATTATTATCAGTATAGAATTCAGGTGTTGAGCCCTGCGTATAAGTCCTTTTATTGTCCCTAATTTATATCTCCAAGGATAGTTCGAATAAAAGTTGTGTGTCCAAGAAAGGGATAGCACCATCTAATTCTTTCTCGTGGGTAAACTTGAGATGGGGATGTTAAGAGTCAAAGGTATGTATTACTGTCTTAATTTGTTGCCTTGGAATGTCTAGCATTGAATCATCAACATAAAATTAAACGAAATTAACTATAAGGGAAGTTAAACTTTCAGTAATCAGATCATACATGATCAAATTGGCCAAAACTGGGCCAGCAGGATTCTCCATGGCTGTGTCTTCCAGTTGTCCGTAGAGTCTGTCATTAGAAGAAAAGTAACTGGATCCGAATAAGTAATCAATTGATTCTACAATCAAATTTAGAGCCTCAGACATCATTAAATAGGAATAAATTTCATGTTTTTCCAATATTTTAATCCCTAGACGAAACCAATATGGTCATAACAAATAATGTCTTCAACCATTTATCTAAAGTGATCAATGTAGGCAATGCTGTAAAGTGGAAACAAACGGAAACCATTAGAAATAAACAAACTTCAAAAACATCTATGTGCCTGAAGACTGGAAGCAAGTTATTTTTGTGGCTAGAAAGAGTAAACCTTTCTTGCAAATCTCTAGAAAAAAATATTACGAATCGTAAACTATGTGGAGATAAAGGCAAAATTGAATTGTTGAAGATGCAATGGCCAATGTTTATTTTAAATATTCTAATAATAATGATGTTGACCTTAAAAAGAGGAATTCTGTTATGGAAAATCTTGGACTTTTATATCCTACTACTCACTCAATCAATGAAAAGGAAAAGAATGATTTCATAGAGTTAGTGTCTTACATACCCCAAATTCATCATAATTTCTACAGCAATTTGAAAACATCTTCAACAGCTATTGATGAGATTTTCATTGACAACCTTGACGACCAAAATGATTAATTGGTTTTCAATTTTTCTTGTTGTATGATGTAATAAAAATAAAGATATTAATGGTGATATATATAATATATATTCCTGGCCAAAAGGGCCTAACCTTATAAATTGATATCAGAAAAATTATAAACCATAATGCATATATGGCC
The DNA here is from genome assembly GCF_026250575.1 of Diorhabda carinulata. Taxonomy (NCBI): domain Eukaryota; kingdom Metazoa; phylum Arthropoda; class Insecta; order Coleoptera; family Chrysomelidae; genus Diorhabda; species Diorhabda carinulata. The sequence goes on from NC_079468.1 coordinate 3,540,713, forward strand.
CCTAATTTTCATTGAAATTTAAATCTGACAAATTTAAAAGATGCTATTTTATGAATATTAATCTTTCCACATCATCATCATCATCTAGTTTAGGCCACGTCTGTGCTTGCGGCCTTAATTAATTAATGCGATTCATCCACACCTTTATTGAAAAGAAAATATCATGACAGCACATGAACTGATTTGACTTTAATCAGTAATTCGATTTGTGTGAATTTAGTAGGTGCTTTCTATTATTATTATAGTGTATCTAACTCGCATTTAATGATTTAGATTTCATCGATTATTCGTTCGAAAATCGATAACCGTAAACGTGTGTTTGAAGAGTATGTTCAGTACGCCCTCGTATATGCTCATTTCCACCAAATTAAATGTGATTTTCTTTATATTTGCATTAATATTGAGGTCGAATGAATAAATTCCAATTTTATAGAAAAAGAATTTTTAACGGATGCATTAAATATAAGTCTCGACCTAAATATCATATTCTCTCATTTTAATTTAAGATCAAATAATAAACGTTTCCCCTTCGTAAAAATCATCGACGGGAAATTTTTAATAACTGTCTAAACTGGTTTAGTGTTTTCATGAAAATACTTTTTTTTTCTAAATTGAGATATACATTCACAAAATTGTTAGGCATTTTTTGCTGGGGATATTTATTAAAACGGTTTACTCCGAGAAAAGAGGATGAAATAATTTTCCAAGATTGTTCGCGAGTTTTTCTTTTTTTTTGTTGCACATTTTCTTTATATCCAGATCCGTACTATCGTTTCATTTATGACGTAAGATGAAATATCAGTTCGTAAGATACGGCCGCAATTTGATTCTACTTTTGTTTTAGTAGTTTTTGGCACGCATGGCACATTTAATCACGCACCACTTGCGGCTAGTGATTAAAGAATTTGGTGTCATTCATCTAATAGAGTCTACATATCTGGAGGAAGATGTCTAGTCCGCAGAAACTGTGAACTAATTTTATAACATTTCGAAAGCTTGTAGGCAACAAGCAACCGGCTTCAGAGCAATGTTTGTTGGCCAATCGACTAACCATTGTTGTTCTTCAGCAAACGATATCCAGTTACGATGAAACAATCTACTGATTTTAATATTTGGGTCTCTTTTTGGCATCAATTTTTCAAATAATCTGACAGGACAAACTTTGCTGTCGTTGTTTTCTATCAAAAATTTGGCTTAAGTACACATTTTTGAACCACCTTGGCAAGTCTTACTGAATAGAGGGTTATATTCAACTCGGTATGTGTGTTACAGCCCTTCGGGAGTATTTTCATTGCATCAATTTATCATTTTCGTTATTTCATGATCATCATATTGTTGTTTGTTTCATACTAAGGCCTCCAATAGCTCAACCCCGATACTTATTCAACTTTTAAAAACTAGATCCTGTACTGATTAGACTGAATTTTTGTAAAACGTTACAAGAAACGAAAGCCAGTCTCTAATTCTTTTAAATGTACCGGTTTTATGGATGAGGTCTTATTTACGCAATAAAAAATTTAAATTCACATAAATGCTTACTAATTAATAATAATAATTAATAACTATATCAATACTTTATACCAGCATTTGAAATTTTGCTTAATAAGTCTAATATTGAGAAAGTTATGTTCAATACTACTTGGCACAAACTTAGTTACTTGGTGTAACTAGCGCCCTCTATGAGAGTTAGATATACAAGAAAATTCAATGGATTTTATTTCTTCAACACCCTTTATCTTGAATACGGATTTCTCAGTTTTCTATCTATCCTAGAGACAGAAATACCTTTTTGAAAACACCCTGTATGATTTCATTTATATTCATGTCAGTATCACAACAAAATTAGATATTTGGAGCGTCGAAATCAAAATAAATCACTATGTATCCATGGCAACGTGATAAAATGAAAACATGGGATTTGTTTTCAGTACAATGTACTGATTTGTTGTCTTTAATCAGATGACTTCAAATTAATTTATTTCTACTGGAGCAAAAAATTTTCATTGCAATAATAATTACCATCAAATGATTTCTGAATTAAGTTTTATCATATTTTAATACAAACGACTGTTTAAATTCATTCGGAACTATTTTTTAGTTGAGAAAATTATTGAAATTGTCAAAATTATCGAAGAATCGGTTTCGGCAAACATTTAGGGAAGACAATTTTTTCTTATCGAATTTCCGAATAAAGTTTCAAGTATTTTCAACATTCAGAAACAGCGTTCGGATTCTGATGTCAACATGGGGTTTCTGTAACATTGTAATTTGATCATCATAGCGATTAATGTTTAATTTCATCTTTTCCTAATTTACTATAAATATCTTGAAACTAAGGGTCTTTCTCAGAAGAAGCCCCTTGAATTGGACTACAATTATCACTAATATTTAAGATTCCGCACGTTGCTATGCTTTTACATTTAGGCAACTACATCAAAAGGTTTAGTCTTCTTCAGGTTGGTGTTATTTAAGACCTTGTTTTTGAAGTTTGAAGAGTCACTGTTCGCGCCTCTAGATTATTAGGACGTTGCTTCCACTGACATATGCCCCTAGTTGAATCACGTACGTTAGGGTGTCCCTTATACGAATTTCGTAATGCGTACCCCCTATATTTTTTACTAACGCAATAAGATACTTAAATATAAAATTTTATCAATCTAGCATAATTGCAACCAGTGCCGACCGAGATTCAAAGTTTAGGATAAAAACGTGTTTATAAATGTTTATAACGTGTCTATAAATGCAACGAATAAAGTAAATAAAAGTAAAAAGTAAATAAGATGAACATAAATCTTTAATTAAAAACCTAAATTAATAACAATTATTCAGGGTAACTACTTTTTATAGTAGTTTTTTTACAGTCCGGATACAATTTTCTATGTTCATGGACACAGCGCAGAAAGAACTGTTTTTGCTCTTCTTGAGCCGTGATAAGTCCATTGAAATCTTGCATTAATTCAACAGCCCTTTCAGCAGTATCATTTACAACTCTCAAATAACTTATTCTTCTTTTAGCTTCCAGAAAAGCAGCATTCTTATTCAACGAAGATACATCTTCTTTTAGAAAACTGTCGTCGATCTGCAATCGTGATAAAAATTGTTTGATCTTTTCCGATACGGAATGATCTAGTGTTTTATCTGAAAAGAAAAAGAAAAATAAGTTAAATATTAAATAAAAATCAACAACAATTTTGAAAATATAACAAAAGTCTATTTTACTTACCAAACAACTTTTGAGTTAGTTCTTCCTTCGACGGGTCGTAGCGTTTGCTAAAATCATTTTTTTTTCTCCCTGTTGAAGTTGACAATCATTTTCTTCTTAGTTTGGTTATCAACTTCATCATCAAATAGTGATAGAATGACTATCTTTTCACATAAATACCACAAGTTATGGCTAAACTTGCTTATAGACAATCATTCTGCATTGTGACCGAAGTAAACATATTTTCAAAGAATAGATCGCTCTCGCCATCCGCCGTGCCTGATGCATAGCTCCGAACGCACAGTTCGACCAATTCACGGTACTCATCTCTTACAAAACCTTTTTCTAATTCTGCCTTATAAAATGGTAACAAAGCTTGAATGTCTGTATCGGCGACACGTCCTTTTACGAAATAAAGACATGGTTCTATTTTCTCTCAACTTTTTGAACATCGTAATATCTGGGCTTAATTTGCTTAATCTTGGTTTCAAAGACAACTTTTAGGACCAATTCATAAACATGATGACGACAGGCGAAAAGCAACAATTCCCTTCCTAAAATTTGCTCCAGTATTGGAAGCTGTTGTGTCGCAGCACATAAATTTGTACTTAATCGTGGAGGTTCCAGTCAAAGAGAGCTGTTGAGACAGCCTTAGCTTGATGTTTTCCAGAAGAACTGTCTAGTTTAGGCACTACAATAAGCTGTTTCTACCGTCAAATGAAGCAATAACTGGCAAGCAAGGGTACATTGTTTTGGAAGTCACATTCCAGTACGAATTTGGTGAATCGAGGATTTGTTAATAGAGAAATCATCGCTGCTCAGACTAAGCGCTTCTACCACCGCATTAAGAATGTAAACGGAATATCTAATGCTTAACTGGCATCGATCTAAAGCTGCAACTAGTTTAGGTGTTATGAGATTCTTTCTATCTCTTTTTGAACTTTGATCATGGCAGGGAACGTCCGGCAAACTAAGTTCAGAATTCAAGATCGGGTCTTCGTCTGAATCTTTTAGTTATTTGTAGTGGAAATAGACGCAACAGCTAGTAGTAACACCACCTAAGCATCCAGGTCGTCCTCTATTCTCATTTTCTCTATTTTCATTCTCTCACAAGCATCAGCATGTGCAATATCAAACAAATTATCAAGATTAATTTTGAAATTGTTCCCACGGTTCTTGCAAATCTCTCCAAACATGATATAAATCAACAAGTTTCTTCACGCAGTTAGGAAATGCCCTTGTTGGAATTCTTGCTTTTTCCCAATATAATGATGCACTCCCTAATTACAAGATTTGCACTTTCACCAATAGTCAATTTAACCTCACGAATATTGTGGAATAGGACTGAGAGAACTTGCCGATTAGATGGTAATCATTTATTTGGTAGCTAGGCAATTCGATAAGGAAAATATTTTGTTTATCACTCCGTAATTCCACCGACATGTTTAATAGTCTCAAAAATCACGTATAGAATGGTAAAAGAAACATGTAGTTACAAGTCACAGCGCAGTATTTAAGCAACTTGTATGGACAAGTTTAAATAGCAAGGATTATCGTTCATAAATCGAACTAAAATTTTTTTCTAGTCAATATAGGGTTAATACGTAACTTTTAGAAAGGTATGTGTGAAAAAATATCAGACTTGAAATTTAAGGGACACCCTAACGCCCATATGTTAATAAGCGGTATCCGGCATATCTTCGAATCTAGGATTAGCCCCAGATATTTTATTGCAGTAGCTTCCCGCTTCTTCGTGGCTATCACTTATATTCAGGATAGCTGTGTCGATCGCAAATGTGGTAATAGTGTTGTTGGGGGTTGTCACTAGTATATAAAAGGTAAAGGATCTTCCCAAGGACACTACCCGCGTTTATTTCCTTAAAGTCTAAGTGAACATTGAGTCTTAAGAATGAAGACGCATTCTCTTATATGGGACTCTAAAGTTTTGCATATTTTTTAGGCAGAGTTTGGTCAATTTGTATTTAAATCCTTCATGCTAAACTTTATCAAAGGCCTGATCTACGACTTTCTTCTTTTCTAGTGATTTTTCTACGACATCGATTATAATGTATACTTGGTCTATAGTAGAGTGTTTTGCCGTGAAGCCTTGTAGCTTGTCAAACCGTTTACGAACTCATTTATAGATCTAGTTTGATGCCACCTGCGTCTCAGTTTGCACTTTCACGTATTAATTCTCTTATTTCATTTAGATAGTTATTGTTCTTGCGATCGGGTTCCCATGCAGCTTGTTGGATACAATTGACTAGGATTTCAACGTCCTTCTCTTACTCTACTTAGCTTTTGAGCCCTACTGAGACATTGATTTGTTCTTATAGCATAGTTTGGGAACAACTCTTTTTACTTGTTGCTGACAATGATTTGGAGTGATAGTTGAACGTTTATGGACGATTAAAGTGATGTTAATCACCAATCATTGAAGTTTTTGATGTTAATTGAACCGTTAGATTGACAATAATAAGAAATAGAGTTTGTTATAGAAGGAATAGTGAAGTCATTTCATCTTAAAACTACGGACCTGAAAAAGTCCCTATTGTAATCAGAGCTACATATCGGAAAAAGCTCAAATTTATCTCTTTCAAACGACGTTAGCATTATATGGAATCACGTCAAGCAAGGTATAAAGAAAAACGAAAAATTACGGTTGATTTACGAAGATTTTCAACAAAAAGTTATGCTTATCAACTCCTCGCTTTTACCGTCATGGCAACAAGTAACTTTTTGAATTTAAAATAACGAAAGATCATTCGAAACAAAGTTGAAATAAAAATATTTTCCGCTCCCATTAATTATTTATTAATTTGAGCAATAAACGAACTAGTATTAATTTGAAAATGACTCACAAAAAATACATTATTCCAAAGTATTAGCAACTATAGGAAACGAATCTAGATTCAGTACGTTGTTCTCCATATTGTTACAAATTCGTCCACGAAGCCGGTCCTATTCGGTTATAATAGAAGTCTAAAATTTGGTTAGTTCGATGTTGGTTTTTATAACAAAACTAAAAAACTAAAGAATTGACTGTTATTAATTAAATAGAATCACAACAGATTCATAGAATAGGCCAACCATTAAAAACACGTTGAGAAAACGCTACCTCAAATATGGCTTGAGTTTAACAATGATCACAACTTTTTGAATAATTAGGTTTGTTTCAACCTGCTAGTGTGTACTGTTTTTGGCTATAGAGAAAGTTTATAAATATTTTCTGCGCAATCTTTGGCTACGCACGGTTCTTGCTATCAACCAAGTATCGAAAAGACCGTCCCGGAAACGGTTCAAAAACGCTATTTACATAGGACAAGCATCCCAATATTCATGAAATAAATTGAAAAGTCATCAATATGTTAAAAAAATACAAATGCACTAACAAACCATGGAATATCAAATAATTTATTGTATTATGTCGGAGGTTCCTTCATTAATGTCAGTTGTCAAATGTCAAGTCATATTTTGATAAAGAGCAAAATAGGTCGAAACGTCAATTTTACTTGTTTTTAGAACTAATTTTCCATAAAAGACACCGAAAACCAACACGTATCAACATAAAGATCTAAGAAGTAAAAAGTAAACTAATAATTTGAATGAAACACCGCTTTATCTTTCTAACAGTCATCTTATATTATTAGAAAAAGTTTTTGTCGACATTTTGTCGTTTTGATTGTTTTATAGCCGTTAAAACTCTAAATCCTTTTAGATCGAATTAAAGGACGTCAAGCAGTTGAATTATGACCCTAAAATATGATGTGGTTGGAATAGTTAGAAATATGATTTCAGAACAAAGAAAATCCAAGGAAAATTTTACTTATTAATGCCGTTCAAGCTAATCAAATAAGGATAAATACCAGAGATATTTTTATAACAAGCTTTTCATTTATTCAAGCAAACAGTTAGGGAATTTTGAGTAGGATGAAGAGAATATTTGTTAATCAAGCATATAATCAGAATTTTCTTAAGATACCTGGAAGATCAGTCACAGACCATATTTCAGGGTAGGAATATGATCTGTCAATTTACTCAGTTTTCATAGGTTTCCAAAAAGCTTACGTATTCCAAAAGAGTTAGTAAGTCTTTACAAAATGTCACTCGAACGTACAAAAACGAAGATAAAGGCAAAGGCAAAGTATATATGTCAAAATAAGGAAGACAAACGTGAATTCTTAACAAAGCAGAGAGAGAGAGAAGTTAGATATATGGAAAAGAAAATACTCAGGAGGATACAAGGGAGTAAAAAGACTGGAGAATTATGGCTGAGGAGAAGAAATAACGAAAAATTTTATTTAGAGCATCAAAACTAAAATAATATCCAAAACTAAAATAATATCCAAAAAAAATGGAGTGTCTGGGTTACATACAGAGAATGCCAAATTTTTAAGCAACAAAAAAATGATGGACATAGAACAAGGAGGAACTAGAAAATTGGCTGGACAAAGAAAGCAAAAATAGGAAAGAGTGGAAGGCAATCACTTCCTAGCTATGAGTCTAATAGGCCTTATACATATATAGCTTTAATAATAATGCTTCTAAAAGTTCTTGATTTTAGATCTCTTCTGTTTTAAAATTAGTTTTTTTCGAATAATTTTTGTTTTTCAACGGTGGGGCGGCTAGGTTAGGTTAGGTTAGGTTAAGTAAGGTAGTTTTATACACACTGTCTTTACTGTCTTACTTACTTTATTTATAAAAACACTACACTTAGCTGACTTATATAATTATTCATTACTTCTCTAATTTATTTAAATTCTTTGGTTACATTTCTATTGTTTTCCGTTCTCTGTGACCTTTAATTATAAACTGACTTTTGCTGCTTACCAAGCTCGAATATATTTCAGAAAGGAATTTTTAGAATATTAAAAAGCAAACGAAAAAAAAATAAAAATACCTTAATAGAAATTAGTTATTATTCAATTCTCCACTGTTTATAGAAAAAACATATCGAAAACGCCGCTATTATAAAGATAACTGAACAGGACCGGCTTCACGATCCGGGTCGATGACGAGAGATTAATGAAAAGTTGACGTTTCGACTTAACTTCAGTCTTCATCAAAATATAGTGTAATGGTTTTTTTTACTAATGTTTTTAAATTGTTTTTCAACAGTGGGACTAGGTTAGATTACTTACTTAATTTATATAAACACCACACTTAACTAACTATATAACAATTAACTTATCACTACTCATATAATTAAATATTCATTACTTCTTTAATTTATTTAAATTCGTCGGTTACTTCTCTATTTATTTCGTTCTCTATGACCTTTAATTATAAACTGACTTTTGCTGCTTACCAAGCTTGAATATATTTCAAAAAGGAATTTCTAGAATTCTAGAAAGTAAGTAAACAAACAAAAAAATGAAAATACGTTCCTAGAAAATAGTTCTTATTCAACTCTCTACTGTTTATAGAAAAAACATATCGAAGACGCTGCTATTATAAAAATAACTGAACAGGACCAGCTTCACGTCTCGAGGACGAGAGATTAATGAAAAATTGACGTTTCGACTTAACTTCAGTCTTCATCAAAATATAGTGAAATGGTTTTTCTTTTACTAATTTATTTAAACTGTTTTTCAACAGTGGGACTAGGCTAGATTACTTACTTAATTTATATAAACACCACACTTAACTGACTATATAACAATTAACTTATCACTACTCATATAATTAAATATTCATTACTTCTTTAATTTATTTAAATTCGTCGGTTACTTCTCTATTTATTTCGTTCTCTATGACCTTTAATTATAAACTGACTTTTGCTGCTTACCAAGCTCGAATATATTTCAGAAAGGAATTTCTAGAATATTAAAAAGCAAACGAAAAAAAAAAATAAAAATACCTTAATAGAAATTAGTTATTATTCAATTCTCCACTGTTTATAGAAAAAACATATCGAAAACGCCGCTATTATAAAGATAACTGAACAGGACCGGCTTCACGATCCGGGTCGAGGACGAGAGATTAATGAAAAGTTGACGTTTCGACTTAACTTCAGTCTTCATCAAAATATAGTGTAATGGTTTTTTTTACTAATGTTTTTAAATTGTTTTTCAACAGTGGGACTAGGTTAGATTACTTACTTAATTTATATAAACACCACACTTAACTGACTATATAACAATTAACTTATCACTACTCATATAATTAAATATTCATTAATTCTTTAATTTATTTAAATTCGTCGGTTACTTCTCTATTTATTTCGTTCTCTGTGACCTTTAATTATAAACTGACTTTTGCTGCTTACCAAGCTTGAATATATTTCAAAAAGGAATTTCTAGAATTCTAGAAAGTAAGTAAACAAACAAAAAAATGAAAATACGTTCCTAGAAATTAGTTCTTATTCAACTCTCTACTGTTTATAGAAAAAACATATCGAAAACGCCGCTATTATAAAGATAACTGAACAGGACCGGCTTCACGATCCGGGTCGAGGACGAGAGATTAATGAAAAGTTGACGTTTCGACTTAACTTCAGTCTTCATCAAAATATAGTGTAATGGTTTTTTTTACTAATGTTTTTAAATTGTTTTTCAACAGTGGGACTAGGTTAGATTACTTACTTAATTTATATAAACACCACACTTAACTGACTATATAACAATTAACTTATCACTACTCATATAATTAAATATTCATTAATTCTTTAATTTATTTAAATTCGTCGGTTACTTCTCTATTTATTTCGTTCTCTGTGACCTTTAATTATAAACTGACTTTTGCTGCTTACCAAGCTTGAATATATTTCAAAAAGGAATTTCTAGAATTCTAGAAAGTAAGTAAACAAACAAAAAAATGAAAATACGTTCCTAGAAATTAGTTCTTATTCAACTCTCTACTGTTTATAGAAAAAACATATCGAAGACGCTGCTATTATAAAGATAACTGAACAGGACCGGCTTCACGATCCGTCTCGAGGACGAGAGATTAATGAAAAGTTGACGTTTCGACTTAACTTCAGTCTTCATCAAAATATAGTGTAATGGTTTTTTTTACTAATGTTTTTAAATTGTTTTTCAACAGTGGGACTAGGTTAGATTACTTACTTAATTTATATAAACACCACACTTAACTGACTATATAACAATTAACTTATCACTACTCATATAATTAAATATTCATTAATTCTTTAATTTATTTAAATTCGTCGGTTACTTCTCTATTTATTTCGTTCTCTGTGACCTTTAATTATAAACTGACTTTTGCTGCTTACCAAGCTTGAATATATTTCAAAAAGGAATTTCTAGAATTCTAGAAAGTAAGTAAACAAACAAAAAAATGAAAATACGTTCCTAGAAATTAGTTCTTATTCAACTCTCTACTGTTTATAGAAAAAACATATCGAAGACGCTGCTATTATAAAAATAACTGAACAGGACCAGCTTCACGTCTCGAGGACGAGAGATTAATGAAAAATTGACGTTTCGACTTAACTTCAGTCTTCATCAAAATATTGTGAAATGGTTTTTCTTTTACTAATTTATTTAAACTGTTTTTCAACAGTGGGACTAGGTTAAATTACTTACTTAATTTATATAAACACCACACTTAACTGACTATATAACAATTAACTTATCACTACTCATATAATTAAATATTCATTACTTCTTTAATTTATTTAAATTCGTCGGTTACTTCTCTATTTATTTCGTTCTCTATGACCTTTAATTATAAACTGACTTTTGCTGCTTACCAAGCTTGGATATATTTCAGAAAGGAATTTCTAGAATTCTAGAAAGTAAGTAAACAAACAAAAAAATGAAAATACGTTCCTAGAAATTAGTTCTTATTCAACTCTCTACTGTTTATAGAAAAAACATATCGAAGACGCTGCTATTATAAAGATAACTGAACAGGACCGGCTTCACGATCCGTCTCGAGGACGAGAGATTAATGAAAAATTGACGTTTCGACTTAACTTCAGTCTTCATCAAAATATAGTGTAATGGTTTTTTTTACTAATGTTTTTAAATTGTTTTTCAACAGTGGGACTAGGTTAGATTACTTACTTAATTTATATAAACACCACACTTAACTGACTATATAACAATTAACTTATCACTACTCATATAATTAAATATTCATTAATTCTTTAATTTATTTAAATTCGTCGGTTACTTCTCTATTTATTTCGTTCTCTGTGACCTTTAATTATAAACTGACTTTTGCTGCTTACCAATCTCGAATATATTTCAGAAAGGAATTTCTAGAATATTAAAAAGCAAACGAAAAAAAAAATAAAAATACCTTAATAGAAATTAGTTCTTATTCGACTCTCTACTGTTTTTAGAAAAAATATATTATAAAAATAACTGAACAGGTCCGGCTTCACGGTCCGTGTCGAGGACGGGTTCCTAAAAATAGTTTAACTGAAATTCAACCATAACAGGTTGTTTTATTTCAAAGTAAAGATTTGTTTGAAAAGTTTCCTAATTCAAAACACTACACCTAAAAGCAGGAATTTATATTTCGTTTCTCTTTTCAGGTTAGCGCTTGGGTGACACAATTAATAATCACTCAACCCACTCACGATGCCCGCCGAGCTGTCCTTTCTTGTGTCCTTCGAGTCGCCTTATCCTCATGGAATATCGGCAACTTCAACGGAGCCATGGAAATCATTGCCGGCCTCAAGTAAGTACTAAATTTAATAACACGTTCATTGTTTCCAATTTCATTTAAATGTTCTACAACTAAAATGATCGTTGACTATAGATAAATCTTCATGAAGTTCAGTTAAACCAGAATATGAATCAGAACTAAGAAATCACCTTGAAAACGGTAGGAAAAACAAAGCAGGTTGATTTGACACACACGAAATTCAAGCGAAACGTCCAGCTTTTTGTCCTACTGAAAGAGGAATGTCTTGTAAGACGACGAAAAACAAATTTATCTAAAAATCAGCGGTAAGACAATTATCAGAGCCCGTTGCAAAGAGAGGTCAAACCAAGCGGAAAGTCTCGTGTGTCTGTTGGAATTATGAAGGTTTAGTTCATTTCGAAATAATTCCAAAAGGTCTAGATATCAATGACGAAGTATATAGTGAAGATCTGATGCGAATGTATGAGGTTTTATCAGAGATATACCCAGGTTTAGTTAACCGAAAGCGAGTTCTCTAATAACGAGACAATGCTAAACCACATATTACTAAAGTTGCGCGAGGAAATTTTATATTTTATATTTTATTGGTTGTTACTATATATTTTACTATATTGTCAATTGCTTTTTAAATATTACGACATTAAAACATCATTTTGTTTCAATCAGATATTCATACACTAAAGACCGATTTTGATTGTAATGAACCTATTCAGTACAACATATATACTTCCTTTTTCAGAATTTCAAATGTACGACTCCTTATGAATTCAATTATTGAGTAAAGTGTTATTTTTATAGAAAAAACTTTGTGGTAGATTAGGAATAACTACTCTTCAAACTTTTATATCTTTGTCTAGGAAAACGAGTAAATTCAATTGTCCATTGTGTCAATAAAACAATTCTCCTTTTATCCTTTATTTCCATTGCTAAGTTGGGTACGAATTTGCATATATATTTATATAATTAGATCTGATTAAACTCTACAATACCCGCAGTAAAATTCTAGAAAGGGTTTTGTTCGTACTAAATAACCCTCATGACAATTAAACGAGTTTTTCAAGTCGACCACTGTGACCTCGATTCTTTGAAACGATTTTTCATGTACGTACTTACGATTAAAATGATATTTATAATAAATTTCATTTGAAAACACTGATGTGAAAATAATTGTAGCGAAAATATAAAAAATAACATGTCATTTCCCTTATCTATTCAACCCCATAAAAAGGGTGAATTAATATGGATCGATATGAAAAAAATATGCTACCTACATAAATCCACAGACTCAAATTCTTTTAAACAGAACATAGTCAAATTATTTTAAAGTCAACACCTATAGTACTGAACTTCAATGCCAACTTACTTGTTTTGAATCGATTTTGATCATTCTAAACACCACCAAGAAACTCTAGATTTAGCTCTTCGATTGAATTAACAAAAACTCATACGAATCGAAGGAATGGAATAATATCTCACCAAGAATTTTTCTCCAGAGTTTTAATTTAGAAGATCATCATCTCGTTGTGAATTTAGATGTTCTTGAGCTTGTCCTGACACCTATTTGGTATTTGAAAAACCTGGCGAAACCAAACTTTCTTTAATCTCACTCACACATGAAATATAAAATCTCCACGAAGCTGTTTTATGAATAATTCTCAGGTTTTATTGGCAAATGACAATAGCTATTTATTGAATTAATCTATTATCGCTCCTTGCTTTGTAATGTCTGTAACTAACCTATTATCCACACAGGATCATTTTAATTTGGTGTAATTGCTCAATAACATCCATGGAATTGGCATTATTCCGCCAGATTTATTGAAGTCTTTTTTTGTGGTCATTCCGAAGAAGCATAAGACAACAAAATGCCATGAATTTACAACTATAAGACTTGTAAGCGTATTAAAAGTTTTAGAGAATAATTTACAACAGAGTATATAAAAGAACTTGAAGAAGGAATCAGAAACACTCAATTTGCAATACTTACAAGTCAAAGATATGAACCACAACGCTATGTTTTTACATTTTTTATGATGAATAAATGATAGTCAATATGACAGTTAATATTGAAGCCAATGATTGATAATAGTGACGGTCACGGTTCTTGAGATATCTTGAGTCCGCTAACATCATCATCGACTATCAATGGGGCTTCCGTAAACATAGATCAACCAGGGGACGTCCTGGACTATGTCACCAGCATATGGACTGAAGCAATCGGCTTTGGAATGTCAACCTTCTAAATAAATTGAGATCGTATGGTTTGTCGTCTTCACTTATCGGCTGGTTTAGTAGCTTTGTCAAAGACCGATCCATCCAGATGGCTATCAATGAACACACCTCAGAATTGTTTGAGGTTATCGCTGGTGTTTCCCAGGGATACATATTGCCATCTACTCTCTCTCCTGTACATCAATGATCTACTCGACAAACCTGCAAGTATAATCTGTAGCTTGGCCGACGATAGTAAACTAGTGTCTTCGTTCGAATCCGCCGCCGCAATAAACTCAGGTAACACCCAAATCCGATCATCACCATCAATACTGATCTTTAAAACCTTATGGGGTAGGGGATATTTTTACAAAGAAGGCTTGTACTGCAGCTCAGGATTTGGTTCTGTCTGGACAACAAATAACACCATCACTGCAAATTCGCTTGTTGGGCGTTGAGATTGGAAGGAATGAGTCATGACATAGTCACGTGGCTGAGTTAGCCAAGGCAGTTACACAACAACTTGGAGCCTTCTTCGAGTACAAAAAAATATATACACCACAACAGCTTCTAATCATCTACTAGTGCCAGATTCGATCATATAAATTCGACTGAATACAAAAGAGAGCAGTTCGACTTATAAGCGATCCAGAGTTCACCAGAAACTTGGACAGCTTATAGCATAGAAGAAAGGTCGTCGACCAGGTTCTGTTTTACCGATATTACCACGGCAACTGTTCTTATGAACTGTCCAACATAATCCCGCCTAGAACAGTTTTTGGAAGACCAACTCGACATGCAGACGAGTTCGTCTGCAGACGCCCAGAATTTATCGGCACTCATTTCTTTGGAGGAGTTCCAGTCTCAAGCTATCAAGGTCTAAAGGCCTTAAATTGCTAGTTTTAACACTAAAAATGTTCCAGAAATAAAACTTGAACTCTTCGTCAATTAAATCAATTTACAATAACTGAACTTAATATCAAAATTGTTATATAAAAACGATTTAGATGAAAAATAAATGGGGGGGACGCTTTAGTTACTAATAGATCGTTTATAAATTTGATTTGTATTATACATTTGTTCTAAATTAAATGACATCGAAGGAGAAGACATACATAAAGTTGTTGTAAGGGTAGGGGTTTCTTTCGGCCTCCAGCAGATTTAACGGTTGTAGGCCGGCGGAAACTACTTGCTCTCACTACAAACTATCATCTAAGACGAGGATGACCGAAAAACCACCGAAGACGTTTCTATTGGAGGTACTTTTTTTTTCTATTCATCTAAATTGAAAAATCGAATATTCCTTAACCGGGCAATTCAAACACGTTTCCTTTTCTTTAAAAAAATTCCGATAATGAATTAATTGAAACGTGGCAGAAAAATATAAAGAAAAACGAGAAGCTTAGAAAAGCTTTCAGATTGTTTTTTTCATTAAATCATCAACCGAAGGAGATTCATTATAAAAATGGATATCGCTGAAATTTTTATGGAATCTGTCTTTGATGTATCGAAGGTATAGCGTTACAGAATCCATTACAAAATGGCAAAAAAAACGTCAAAAGCATAAAACATATCATACCGAGAATCGATAATAATATTTAGAACTAGATTTTCTCATGATACGATGTGTGATTAGAAAAAGGGTGTTTTATAAATATAAAATAGAATTTGACTGCTCTAAATTAGTAATTAATTAGTAAAACATAAATAGTAAAGTTGATTCTACGAGTGAAAATAATTTTGACGCTATTGCGGCCTAGTAATTATTAGAAATGGTGTGAAAATATTTTCATTTAGATTTTTTTTTATTTTGGAGAACGAATACAAGTTACATGGTACCAAATCTGGTATATAAGTCAGACGTAAACAAACAGAGAGAGATCAAAACTTTGCGAATCAAACAATAACATTGATATGATGAAGAGGAAAGCTACTAGACTATGTTTAAAGCGTCTTTGCGCATCATTACACAACTGTCCTAACATTTTGTTGAAATTCCCTAGTGATTCATTTCGAAAAAATCAAATTATAAGCACTTATTTTGATATCTTAATATAGCATGTTTGTAATGTGTGAAACTCTTAGTTTTCTACATTAAAATTTTATTCTAATGAAGTTTTCTTCGACCTCCTCTACTCTAAAAGTTGTTGGCTTCAAAATTACTCATACCCAGATATAAATGCAATAGCTGATAGCACTAGGGTCGTTCAAATATAAGCTGTCGCATTCTTCACACTTTTGAGACCTCTCCAGAAGCTTTCGGATACCTTTTGCGCTCATAGGATTCTACCTTCCTTTGGAATCGAATTGGAATCGCAGTCCGCCAAATGCCTCTTCCAATCGACCAAATAAATATAATAGCTGCATGGCGAGAAATTGGGTGTTGTAGTGTTTTAGTCCGGCATTTTATTTGCAGCAGCAATATCTCCAATATGTATTGGAGAATCGCGTAGTTTTGATCTGTAGACAGGTTTCTAAACACGGTACACAACACCTTCCCCGCTGAAACTAGCGCGTCTTCTTCTTTCTTCCTCCACTCCATAGACGCGCGTTTACCATGCAAACTTCCCATCGTGTGAATTTCTACTCAAAATTCAAAATTTTTGGAACCTATCTGTCTGAAATTTCGCGGTAACCGGTAATCTAAATACGACTTATCCTGATGCCCAGTTCTTGATCTGGGGCGTCGCGTATATGCCACCACTTCTAGGTCTAGGAAAACAGAACTCATTCATACACTTGAGTCTAGAAGAGGCACTCATCCCAGAATAATTTTCGATCAATTTCCGTAAATTTTACATTACCTTTGATCAAAAAACGTTGCGCAACAGGCACTGGTACAATTCACTCACGGCTGTAAGTACCCTAAAAAGCAAGGTTAGGCGATCCCCGTTATTCTCAACGCTTTGTAACAGACCAGTTAGTCCAGTCAATTAACCGTGAATATCGGTGAATAATACCTTGGTACGAGGATGTATTGATATATAGTTAGCCTAAACCAGTTCCATGCATAAACAAAATATTGCGTTACCATAGCAACGAACAATAACTTATTAGAAGTGTAAGTGTAAAGTTTGGCGTCAAAAAAGTAAACCAGAGTCACGCAATAAATTAAAAGAGAAAAGATGTCGACCGAAATTGTGAAAATCGAAAAATTGGAGTATCGAGCCATCATCAGGTACCTGTATTTAAAAGGGTTAAGAGGTAAGCAGATTTACGAAGATATGCTAAATCACCTTGGTGATCAATGTCCTTCGTATACGACCGTGAAAAATTAGACTACAAGCTTCAAAAAAGGTAAACATACACACGGACACTGAATTTTTATATATTAAGATAATTATTTATTTAAAGTGAAATTTAATAACATAGTTTTGATCTTTATTTGAACACAAATAAACCTTACAATCATCACACTTTATTCTTGATCGACTTTGACAAGTTTCGAGACGACACATTTTGAGGTTTTTTCGGTTGTTATGAACTGGCCAATGAATGAAGCCATCAAATCTTGTGTCTTCACAAGGATGTAAAGCATATCTAGCTTTCTAAGAATTGGGCCTCGGATCTTCTTTTCTTACATCATTATTTTCACTTTCTCTTTTTGACATTATCATTTCTGTACCTTCTACTTTTTAACTACCATATCATTTTGACATTAGACATTATCATCCCTGTACCTTCTACTTTTAACTCCAATAATTTATCAAGCAAAGGTAATGTTAAAAAGTATCTGTCAAAAAGAACTGAGCTTCCTTGTGGCAAAGTTTTTACTAAACGCAAAACGACTGATGGCCCTAAACCAAGCTATTTGTTTTCCAGTGGTGTCAAGGATCCTTGATGAATCTCAAAATCTAGTATCAGAACATCTGACGTTGTTAGAACAAAGTTTTTAAGGCCAACAGGTCTTGGCTTATTCTTCATAAACTGTCACACTGGACAGCGTCCTAAAAATAGAGTCATTTGCTCATCAATCGAAAAAGATCCCCCAATTGGCCTGACAATATCTTTACAAGTGTTTGACTCGATCAATTATCGGTTGAATTTTCCACAGGTGGTTCAGTCTTTTGACATCTTCGGAGACCGCAAAATAAAAATTTGTACGAAGTTTATACAATCTGTTCCGACTCATTAGATCAGCAATAATTAGTAGCCGATACTTAATGCTCCAGTAAAGATGAATTCTTGGAAATTTAAAACACCTCATGACAGCATGCATGCCAAAAAATTGTTTGATCTCTTCTAGACCAAATTTTGGTTTTATCTCTTCGCCAATTTGCTGTAAACATATGTAGATGTCAGTTCTGTTCTAACTTCGAAAAAATCGTCATTTGAATATTTGCTGAAGTAACCCCAAGAACTCAAAACTTTTTTGGCAGGTCTTTTCCTTCTTAAATTGCATTTTAATCCATTTCAAAACCGATGAAGAAGGCTTTTTCACTGACATTCGTCGAGCCCTACTTTCCATCGTTGCTATTTTCTTCAGATTCTTCTCCATTCAGAAACAACTATTGGAGGTTCAAAAATATCGTCATCTTCATCACTGTCGACGTCGAAATCGGATCCAATTTCATCAAATAGATCGTAGATTTTATCTGGATTTGCAGAAAGCTCATCCAAGTATATGTTAACTCCTAGACGTTACAAATATGACACTCATTCCAAACAACAACATTAAAACCTAACCTCAGAAAATTTTTAGTATTTTTATTCTAAAATCTTTAGTACTATGTCTATTCTAAATAATTATGCATGCAAAAAAGCTTCATTTAATAACATTTGGACCATTCTAAGCTTTGAACATTGAAAAGAGAACGAAATTCGTTACTATGACCTTCAATTAAAAGACAAAAACGCCTCCAAACATAAAATTTTCGTTTTAACCAGTCAAATTGGAGGTAGCACAGATGTGTCGCATGGGGGTCAACAGAGTAAACGCAATTATGAGCTTTATATAGCCTCTCGATAAGACTTCCACGATTGTGCTCGCGTGGAACGTAAGGGATAAAGAAAAACGTCAAAATTTCAAATAGAAATTTATAAAACTTGATTTTTTTAATCATTAATTTCTGATGTGAAGTTTTAACTTGGTTTCTGAGACTGTAACAAAATATTTCTGTTTCTTCGAAATTCAATAACTCACAGAATTACAATTTCTAAGATGTAGAGAAAACACAATATCGGTTATTGAGTTTACTCTATTATTAAGCTCAGGGAAACGGTGAACTTATAGTGACACTTTCCCGTATTCTAGAAATTGCTTGATAAACTTTTGCTATTTTTCTATGTCAGGTATAATTGGATCTGTTGTTGGAGTCGAACAGCGAAATTGTGTCGGTTATACGTGTGAAGCGTTTATACGCTTTGCACCAAATAACATTTTAAATTATCGGAGTTAATATGTATTTAATGGGAATCCATCGATTGTGAAATTAATTCCTTCTTAATCAACTATCTTCAAATATCGGAGGTTGGTGAAGTAATTGGCTACAGAAATCTGATGCTCCGATTAGTCCGGGGAAGTAAGGTCGAAAATCATCACGATTATTTTCCTAAATTTTCTAATTTTTTTATTCGATTATCCGGGATATACGATTTTATCTAAATACTCAGCTGCGACGTTCCAGTTTTCTTGTTTCGTGATCAAACTATGTTCATACTGAACACACTGTTCATACTATCACGTTTCGATAACCAAGTTATCGTCTTCAGAGACTGAAGGTAAACACTTTACACCACAACTACAAACCACTCACAATTACACTGTCGGACGGGCATTTCGATAACCAAGTTATCGTCTTCAGATACTGAAGGTACACTACACCAACACTCACAATTACACTGTGGGACGGGCATTTCGATAACCAAGTTATCGTCTTCAGATACTGAAGGTAAACACTTTACACCACAACTACAAACCACTCACAATTACACTGTCGGACGGGCATTTCGATAACCAAGTTATCGTCTTCAGATATTGAAGGTAAACACTTTACACCACAACTACAAACCACTCACAATTACACTGTCGGACGGGCATTTCGATAACCAAGTTATCGTCTTCAGATACTGAAAGTAAACACTTTACACCACAACTACAAACCACTCACAATTACACTGTCGGGCGGGCATTTCGATAACCAAGTTATCGTCTTCAGATACTGAAGGTAAACACTTTACACCACAACTACAAACCACTCACAATTACACTGTCGGACGGGCATTTCGATAACCAAGTTATCGTCTTCAGATACTGAAGGTAAACACTTTACACCACAACTACAAACCACTCACAATTACACTGTCGGACGGGCATTTCGGTAACCAAGTTATCGTCTTCAGATACTGAAGGTAAACA
Source organism: Diorhabda carinulata (assembly GCF_026250575.1). NCBI lineage: Eukaryota > Metazoa > Arthropoda > Insecta > Coleoptera > Chrysomelidae > Diorhabda > Diorhabda carinulata. Next base: position 3,561,103 of record NC_079468.1, read on the forward strand.
CTTTACACCACAACTACAAACCACTCACAATTACACTGTCGGACGGGCATTTCGATAACCAAGTTATCGTCTTCAGATACTGAAGGTAAACACTTTACACCACAACTACAAACCACTCACAATTACACTGTCGGACGGGCATTTCGGTAACCAAGTTATCGTCTTCAGATACTGAAGGTAAACACTTTACACCACAACTACAAACCACTCACAATTACACTGTCGGACGGGCATTTCGATAACCAAGTTATCGTCTTCAGATATTGAAGGTAAACACTTTACACCACAACTACAAACCACTCACAATTACACTGTCGGACGGGCATTTCGATAACCAAGTTATCGTCTTCAGATACTGAAGGTAAACACTTTACACCACAACTACAAACCACTCACAATTACACTGTCGGACGGGCATTTCGATAACCAAGTTATCGTCTTCAGATACTGAAGGTAAACACTTTACACCACAACTACAAACCACTCACAATTACACTGTCGGACGGGCATTTCGATAACCAAGTTATCGTCTTCAGATACTGAAGGTAAACACTTTACACCACAACTACAAACCACTCACAATTACACTGTCGGACGGGCATTTCGATAACCAAGTTATCGTCTTCAGATACTGAAGGTAAACACTTTACACCACAACTACAAACCACTCACAATTACACTGTCGGACGGGCATTTCGATAACCAAGTTATCGTCTTCAGATACTGAAGGTAAACACTTTACACCACAACTACAAACCACTCACAATTACACTGTCGGACGGGCATTTCGATAACCAAGTTATCGTCTTCAGATACTGAAAGTAAACACTTTACACCACAACTACAAACCACTCACAATTACACTGTCGGACGGGCATTTCGATAACCAAGTTATCGTCTTCGGAGATTGAAGGTAAACACTTTACACCACAACTACAAACCACTCACAATTACACTGTCGGACGGGCATTTCGATAACCAAGTTATCGTCTTCAGATACTGAAGGTAAACACTTTACACCACAACTACAAACCACTCACAATTACACTGTCGGACGGGCATTTCGATAACCAAGTTATCGTCTTCAGATACTGAAAGTAAACACTTTACACCACAACTACAAACCACTCACAATTACACTGTCGGACGGGCATTTCGATAACCAAGTTATCGTCTTCAGATACTGAAGGTAAACACTTTACACCACAACTACAAACCACTCACAATTACACTGTCGGACGGGCATTTCGATAACCAAGTTATCGTCTTCAGATACTGAAGGTAAACACTTTACACCACAACTACAAACCACTCACAATTACACTGTCGGACGGGCATTTCGATAACCAAGTTATCGTCTTCAGATACTGAAGGTAAACACTTTACACCACAACTACAAACCACTCACAATTACACTGTCGGACGGGCATTTCGATAACCAAGTTATCGTCTTCAGATACTGAAGGTAAACACTTTACACCACAACTACAAACCACTCACAATTACACTGTCGGACGGGCATTTCGATAACCAAGTTATCGTCTTCAGATACTGAAGGTAAACACTTTACACCACAACTACAAACCACTCACAATTACACTGTCGGACGGGCATTTCGATAACCAAGTTATCGTCTTCAGATACTGAAGGTAAACACTTTACACCACAACTACAAACCACTCACAATTACACTGTCGGACGGGCATTTCGATAACCAAGTTATCGTCTTCAGATACTGAAAGTAAACACTTTACACCACAACTACAAACCACTCACAATTACACTGTCGGACGGGCATTTCGATAACCAAGTTATCGTCTTCGGAGATTGAAAGCCAACTGTTTAACTATTCCTTAGATTATCGCAGACTACTTTACAATATGTTTCGGTGTGATAAATATTTGTTCCAGATGGATTCCGTGTGCCATTGGCGATCTAACGCCTAATGATTTGTTCCCTTTTCCCACTGTCAAACCAAAAAAACGCGGACATTTGTTACAAGCATTAGCATTTTTTAAGTTTTTGACCATACCCATGACCGAATTCTGCTGGTGTTGACACTAATTCCGTTTTTATATCACGAGGTTTGCCACTTAAAAAAAAGAAGAGATCATTATCCAGATCCAAGAATTCGATGTTTTGACTATTGGAAAACGTTTTTGTTTGTAATTATGTGTGAAAGGTGGCATTGTCGTGGTGGAGAATGATTCGTCTTCCGCGGTTGCTTTCCCTGATCTTTTCGAACACTTCCTGGCAAACAAATGCTGGTGCATCATTCAAAATTGACTATTCCACGTTACTCTAATGCAACGGTGGCAACAGTGCTTCGTGGCCGAACAACTTTTGTTTAATTTGACCAAACTTGAAAGACACATACAGTCGATTGTTGTTCATATGCATAGATCTATGATTCGTCGATTGTGACGATTTTTTAGACATCTCTTGAAGCACCGTGAATGAATTTATTTCACCAATCGACACGAAGTTGTTTTGAGGGATTGTTAAATTATGCGGTATCCAACGCGAACAAATCTTTTTGACAACCAAATGTTCATGCAGTATACCTCAATCTTATTGTTTGTCACATGATGATTTTGCTATATCAGTTAACGCACTGCGTCGATATTTTCTGGTACGACAATCGATTTCGGACGACCTTCACTAAATTCGTTATCTTGCGAAGAGCGACCACGATTGAATTCGGTGAATCTGCCAAACACAGTAACTCGAGTTGATGCTTTATAACCAAAAGTCGAAGCAAGTTGATTGGCATATCACTGTTTGAGTGATCTAATTCTTTTTATGATCAAGTATCTGTGAACTCAACTCAAAAATCACTCGTATGCCACCACGTTCTGAGTACGTTGCAATAACTCAAAACTTAAGTAGCAATCTTCGTACTATTAGTCGATTTTCTTTTTGACCATAGCTATAACCAAATTCTGCTTGTCCTCGTATCAAGAAGAAGACGCTTGAATCTATTATAACTTTCTAAAAATACTGAGATTATAATTTTCCTTGGTCAATAATGCAGATTCGTTATAATTTTCAGACATAAACCACATCATTTATTCTTAGGATGAAATATTTAATATGGCAAAAAGCTACAAATTATTTACTAAGAGAAACCATAACTTGCATAAAATTTGTTTGCTGATGTTGTATCAGAGCGTTATTATTATATGAAATTTGCGTAAAAAGTTAGTACTCATTTTGATGTTTAGTAACTTTGTCTATATACATTCATATCCCTTTTGACGTTAATGTCGTCATAAAAGATCCATATTTTTTGATATAGGAAGTATAAAGAAGTAATTTGCAGGTTATGTCGGCGTATACTACATTGAACCTTGTTAGATTTATATTTACTTATGGCGTCGACTTACAAATATCGACATGAACGTTATAAATTTCTCACTTTTCCTTTCAGATCGAACAAACTCAAACCGTTCTGGTTATCCATCACCGAAAAAGAAACGCTACCGGTGTTGGACTTCTTATCGGCGGCGCTACTTTCCGCAGAGTACGACCGTGCCTTAAACAGGGCACTCGCAATGCCCGAGTGCCCAGTAGTACCCTTCTTCGGAGCTTTTCTCAGGGAGTTGCGGGAGATTCTCGCAGCTTCCGAGGCAGTCGGCGGAGGAGGACTACCCGGAGAGCATATTCCGCCTGCGGGAAAGTCGCCAAAGGCATCGCAAGGACACAGGGACCAACATCATCAGCAGAGACAAGTGGTAGGTGAGAATGAAATCTGTTTTTTGGTTCGTTTATCGATTAGTTTTCAAAATAACACTTGGTGGTATATATGCCGTATAATTTTGACAAATCTCAACAAGTTTTACTTGCTGTTTCGATCCATTTTATAATAGGCCAGTAAAATGGGCTAGAAACTTCAATTTCAATTGCTCCTGCGGCGTGCGACCCCCTCAAAATACGCATCAAACTTGTTTTTTGAGCTAATTTCAGAATATCTCAGAAAATCATTGCCCTATCAAAAAAAAAACTGTAGATTCAGAAAGGGCACACAATTTTACAACAATTTCGCCAAATTGCTCCGTATTTCTGAAAAAAATTTGTTGAAGGTAAGCGTTTTCGCGATCTGCATGGCGCGCGGCAAGCTGCATTTTTTCAACCAGCGCGGGGAATAAAAATCCATAACTAACGATAGAAATGTCCGATTTTGACGAATCTTACGTCATTTTAAAGATAAATATTTCAGCTTTCTATTGACATATTATTATCTCTCATACGCAAAGTGAGCAGCCCCAAAATTGCAGCTTAAGCTCTGATTACACTACTATTTCTAACTGCGTGAAATAATGCTCGAGATCACTGAAATCTTATCTCTATCTTTGTAGCGAGTGAAATTAAGAATTGAGGAGTACTTAATTGTTGAATTCCATAGCATTTAATCTGTACCAATGTTTCCAGTATAATTATTTTCGAAAGTTCGCTTTTTTTGTGTTATAAAATCTTGACAGAGTTGATAACTTCAAATGTTGATATCTCAGGAATAAGCACACGTATCAACATGAATCAAAGTGGAATCTGGAGAGGAATATCTAGTCTTCTTAAGAGTTTTCATAAAAATGCGCATACTTGCAGGGATTTGGAATAAAACACAGTCGATCTTATAGTAGCTGAAAATAGAACTCTGTCGACGTTTAATCGCATTGCATCTTATCCAGGGGAAACTAAAATCAGTCCTTGGCGGAATGACGGCATTCACCTAAAATAACTATTCAGCAATGTACCTGGGAGGAACGCATTCAAATTCTTATACCTGTACATTGTCGGCCGGGGACCTAGTCCGAGCGGCAGCTGACGGGCCGCTGTTTGTGTCATGTCTGTGTGTGCGCCGGCCGGTTGCGCAGTGAGCTGAACCTATTGAAATGAAAGTTCAAGCTGCTCCAAATTCAATTTTGAAGATGATCTTCTGTAACTGCACAATCGGATGTATTAGAGATACCTGCACATGTAAAAGAGTGGTCTAAAATGTACCAGCATTTGTACTAAATGTAGTCTGCAAAAATTTGCCGGTGAAAGTCCCAGACTGTGATTAAATAAATATATTGTTCTACCCATTTATTGATGGGGATATCTCTAGAACTCATTTCTTTGTACCATTCCTGAATATTCATGAAAAAAACACTTATTCGTTAGGTCCGGTCTCTAGGTTTGATTTATACAAACTTTATCTGAATTTATTAATGAAAACGATTCACATAACTGGACTTTCAAAACTCAATAACGATATTTCTCGAGTTTTCATTCGTATTTATATCTAAAAGCAGTGATTCCACATAATTTTTTCAACATATTCCCCTGAAACAAGTTACAGGGATAACATGGGGGTTCCGTGGCCCGGGGAGGGGAGAATTAGAGCTAAAGTTTACAATTTTTAACAATTTTGATTATATCCATTACGCATGAGCGATAATCTGGGATATCTCTAGAAAACACTCCCAAGAAAGACATTTTATTGTTCGATTTTTCACGTTCACTCTCATTCATATTTATATCCCAAAACTGATGAATTGCACGTTTTTTAGAGAATACCTCCCAAAAATACGTTTTTCCCACCCCCCTAAGATGGTGATAAGGTTGTTGGGTAATGATTCAGCACACTGTGACGACCACAAAGCAAAAAAAATCTTATAAGCAACTTAAGTTGAACTTTTGGGAGAAAAATTACTCTTTTTACCGGACTATATGACTCGAATTGAGCTTTAGCGCTGTGACTCCTCCAAAAAACATTAGTGGGAGAAATTCTTCTAAGTGACCGGCGCCTTAAAACAAAAGAAATTGTAACACACACTGGCATTTCCAAAACAAGTATAGTCCGAGGAATTGCATCGAATGATGAAACTATGGACTTTTACTATTAGTCCAGTCATTTTAGATAGATTTAGAACTTTAAAAATCGGGGGTCAAAAGTAAAAAAAATTGTTAATATAAAATGAAAATTATTTATAATTATATATTGAGCAATAATTTATAAACTATAAGAAATTATTTTGATCGGGACTACCAGTTGATTCAAACCGCGCGCGCTTTGACCTCTATCTGAGAAACAATACACCATATTAAAAAATTTTTGAAACAAAAGTTGTAGAGTATTTGATGCTCTATAATATTGATAATAAATACAAATAGCGTAATACCCATAGGAAACGAGTTATTTGCAAAAAATGTCCAAAAAATCGATTTTTTTTTACTTTTGACTTGCGATTTTTAAATTTGTCACATCGAATTATATGTAAGTGTTGAGAGGAGTTTTGGGATGTCAAATAAACAAGTTTAAGCGACTTTATAGCTGTGTATCTCGATTTTCCTAGGTGAACTGCCTTAAATGACTGGACTATATAATTGGACACCCAAAAGATCCTTGGAGTTGCATCGGAAATCGGTTTGAATTCAGGGTTAAGGTTTAAAAACGATTTATTTTGGATATCAGACTTGACAAACCCATTTTCTTTCAATCAATTGACTACCTGCGTGAAATATGCGTTTTGCGTATTTGGGTTTCCTTGATAATCGCCTACAAAGACATTGGTTCACATAGTACGTATCCCAGCATTGAATCCAAAGCTGAAACTGTTTTTAGGAAGCTACGGCGCGTTTTTATCACAAATAACAAAGTAGTTGACTCAGTTTTCTGACTCAACTACTCTTCTTCATTATTTTTTCAAGAATTTTACCTGGTCTAACATTATAACAGCGGTAGAATGGCCACCAGTAACCGGATGATATTATTGTGGGATAAAATGCAAGATGGTGAATTAAAATGTTTGTAAATGGTGTAAAGTGATTAATATTTTGAAAATACAAGATGAATTATTCAAAACTGCTCGTGAAACATAATCTGCGGTGTACGTCTCTATTTATGAAATCCTAGTAGGCTTCCTTCCTATAATTTTCTGGGGATAATGGATGTGGCGCTTTGCGGTTTCGAGCTAAAATGTTAATGTATCAGAAATGCGCTCTCGTCGTTTATTCTACAGTAGCTTTATATAAATGAAAACGACGTAAAAAGTATGCTTTTACACTATCAATCAAAAATTCATGCATTTCTTGGAACTTTCGTATATAAAAAAGGTCGAAGGGCAAAGTGGCAATTACTCTTTTACGAGATATTCTACTCAACAGTGATTGATTCGGTTTCAGAATCAAAATATGGAAGTTTGTACTATGAACAAATTCAATTTTGATAGATTTGCCAAATATGTCAAAAAGAAGCGTTGTTTATTGCTTATTTTAAGAAAACCCATGAGAGCGCTTAAATTGAGGTTTGTCTTCTTTGTTGTCTTCTCCACATGCGCTCTGAAGTTGATATCTTTTCCTAGGAACGATCTGGTTACTATTTATTTCGAATTTGACGTCTCACTATCACTCAGCCCGCTAAGTATAACGGATTCTGTTTTTTTATCTTCCATCCAATCGTTTATCTTCCCAAGAGCCATCTCTATTAATTCTGCCATGTTTTCTGCTCTGATCACATTTGCTAGATCATCCGTAAAGCCGACGGTATCCACGCCACATTCATGATGACTACTCAGAACATGATTGTAGAAGACTTTCCAAATGGTGGGTCCGAGTACCGAGCTCTGCTGTATACCATCATGGACAATAGATAATGAACAAATTCACACTTGATGTTTGTCGTCGATAAAAATCAGTCAATACCCACTAAACCCACCATCCTCTTGGACTTCTCATTCAGCTATTTACGGTCTCATTGACATATATGAATTAGTCATGCTTGTTGTATTGTTCTTTCCTCGCTTTCTTTGGTAGACATTATTTCGTTGATCATGCTTTCCATTATATGCCAACTTTCTTACCATTATGGTTATAAGGTTTTCTATGGTTAACGTTGTTGCTATTTTCGTTTGCGTCCTTTCCCTCAATATATCCCATTTATGACACTGGAACAGAGTGTGCTCTGGTGTATCTTGAGCGCCGCAAACAATACAGGTGTTCTCTGTCTTTGAAAGTCTTTCCGTGTAGGTACCGAAGGATCCGTGTCCTGTGTCAAAAAGTAATTTACTCTGCGGTGTGGACATTTTTACCATACTTCAACATTAAGGATCAGTTTTTTGGTCCATCGTCCCTTAGTATCATTTCCGTTCCATCTTGTTTGTCATGCTAAAAGTGTTGCTTGCTTAATAACAGATATAAACAATTCTCGATCGGCAGTCAATTTTTCGATTTTAGTTCATTCCTCGACAATAGGGTTAATTGGGGAGATCGCTGTGAGGACTTGAATTGCAGCTGATGCAACTGTCTTCTCCAAATCGATGATCCGTACAGCAATACAGATTGTACGACTACATAGAGCAGTTTTCTATTTTATCCCTCTACATTAATCTAAAGAGAGCGCTTAACTTGTCGTTTGCCTTCTTTGTTGTCTTTTCCACATGCGCTTTGAAGTTGATATCTTCCCCTATTTATCAGTTTGAAGTATTGACCAAAAAACGTGGTAATTGGATCTAGATTATTTGGTCAGCAGTGGAAGGGACTCTAGAAAATTGGTTTTTATACATATTACACTCTTGTATGCCGAATGATTAACAAAATCCATTTTAAAAATCACTTTCATATGTCCTGCAGGTCTTTTTTCACGATAACTTCTCTAAGCAATCAATACCTCGAGTTATAAAGAATGTCCGTCAATATTTATGCTTAAAGTCTACATACTTGAATATAGTGTGTATGGTTATCAATGTGCATATGTAGAAACTATCTTGGAGTATGAGATGCTCTAGGAGTTAACTAGATTACGTATGATTTGCTTTCATTCAATTCAAGATTGAGCGATGACTGAGACCGTTTCTCTCGAAATAGGTCACGTCCTATTTAACGTACATGAGAATTAAGTTCACATTTCTGTTTTGCATCGCATACTAAGTACGTTCCGCTATGTAAATTGTATGAAATGAGAGAACGTTCAAATTCTGCTTGTATTACGTAATAAGACACAATTTATGGATTTTTCAGTAAAGTTCTTTGTATAAGTGATTGTTTTCTTCGATTTTTCAATCGATAAATGTCTTTGTAAATTGTTTTTCGATGTAAAACATGTATTTCAATATAAGACACATTCGGAAAAGGTGTTTTGGGACGTGTGCGCATTGTTAATTTTGTACTTAATGGTATTTTTCTTTCTATAAAATCACAATAATTGTAATTATGAAGTACTCTCTTGACTAATACATATTGTACAGTGGACAATCTCTTTGAGAGGAAGGTTATGTGAAAGTTTCCGACCTCGAACTAAAGATCTAAGGCAAATGGTTCATAACAGTAGAAGAAAACTGTATTCACCACTACATGTATCGAAAGAAAAACAGTCAAAAAAGTACAGAACAAAGCGAATCCTCTCTGGAAAAAAGCAATGATGGTATCAAGATACCATGATGCGACGATGGGCCACTATTCTAGAAGTTGTATTTTAAGTTTTACCAATTGGATTAGTTGCATTTTGGTGTGGCTTTTTTTAATTGGATTTATGGACCAAACGAAATTAAATCCTCAACTAACATGATCTGATTTAATCAGAAAACGGATCCGTTCACAGATCTGCTTAACCACATAAAAAGAAAATTCCCAATTCTAATGTGAATCAATGTTGAATAAATAAAAAATGTTTTTGACTTTTTTCTTATTGTACGTCTTTCCGCTTCTCAATCAAGCTCCCATCTTTTAAAAATAGACGCTCCCCAAAATGAATTTAATTCATAAATTTATTTTAAAAAACCGAAATAACAAATTGCATTATTGGTAAAACCGGAAGTTCTTCCGATATCTGGAACCTTGATAAATGGATTTTACAGCCTTGAAAACTCTAAGCCAACTCATACTTCCGAAATTTGGAATCTCGATAAATGGATTTTACAACGAAGAAAATACTAAGCCAACTTATACTTCCGATATCTAGAACCTTGAAAACGAATTTTACAGCCTTGAAAACAAATTTTACAGCCTTGAAAACGCTAATCCAATTCGTACTTCCGACATCTCGCTAATCCAATTCGTACTTCCGAGATCTGTAACCTTGATAAACGGATTTTACAGCCTTGAAAACTCTAAGCCGAAATTTGGAATCTCGATAAATGGATTTTACAACGTAGAAAATGCTAAACCAACTCTTACTTCCGATATCTAGAACCTTGAAAACGGATTTTGTAGCCTTGAAAACGCTAATCCAACTCGTACTTCCGACATCTCGCTAATCCAATTCGTACTTCCGACATCTGTAACCTTGATAAACGGATTTTACAGCCTTGAAAACTCTAAGCCGAAATTTGGATTCTCGATAAATGGATTTTACAACGTAGAAAATGCTAAACCAACTCTTACTTCCGATATCTAGAACCTTGAAAACGAATTTTACAGCCTTGAAAACAAATTTTACAGCCTTGAAAACGCTAATCCAACTCGTACTTCCGACATCTCGCTAATCCAATTCGTACTTCCGACATCTGGAACCTTGATAAATGGATTTTACAGCCTTGAAAACTCTAAGCCAACTCATACTTCCGAAATTTGGAATCTCGATAAATGGATTTAACAACGTAGAAAATGCTAAACCAACTCATACTTCCGACATCTGGAACCTTGATAAACGGATTTTACAGCCTTGAAAACTCTAAGCCGAAATTTGGAATCTCGATAAATGGATTTTACAACGTAGAAAATGCTAAACCAACTCTTACTTCCGATATCTAGAACCTTGAAAACGAATTTTACAGCCTTGAAAACAAATTTTACAGCCTTGAAAACGCTAATCCAACTCGTACTTCCGACATCTCGCTAATCCAATTCGTACTTCCGACATCTGGAACCTTGATAAATGGATTTTACAGCCTTGAAAACTCTAAGCCAACTCATACTTCCGAAATTTGGAATCTCGATAAATGGATTTAACAACGTAGAAAATGCTAAACCAACTCATACTTCCGACATCTGGAACCTTGATAAACGGATTTTACAGCCTTGAAAACTCTAAGCCGAAATTTGGAATCTCGATAAATAGACTTTACAACGTAGAAAATGCCAAATCAACTCTTACTTCCGATATCTAGAACCTTGAAAACGGATTTAACAGCCTTGAAAACAACCTCGATAAATGGATTTTACAACCTAGAACGCTAAATCAACTCGTTTTATTATGATTTTGTTCCCCAAATATTAACAACTAATTTAATTCCATACTTTCAAATACGCCCTCTATTGGTGGTTGTGAAAATAATTTCCAAATATTCTCGGGTCACTTTTCTAGTTATCTCTGAAGCTGTAATATAATCCTTTGCCGAGACATAGTCGACAGTCCGGTACAAAATGATGCTTAAGTAACATTCGATATATTGTTATTTATTTTAGTATTTAAACATATCTATCGATCAGATTTATTAAAAATTTTGGTAGAGGATACCAGAAACATAGCAAAAAATAACGATATTATATACACCGTACTGAAAATTTCTGGAAACTAAAACTTTCATTAATATGTTTGTATATTTGTTACAGTTCATATCAGATTATAATGGAGAAGACCATCATTTCACAACAATTGGTCCTGGAGGACTGATCAATTTGGAAAAAATATACCGCACGCAGGCGGTCATGGACCATATATCTTTGTGCCATCAACATTATCATAGTAGAAATCGTCTTTCGCCCACTTTCAATCTTATCGATTATCTTAAGTGAGTAATTTTTTTCGTCTTTACAATGTTTTCAACCGAAAAATAATGGAATTAAACAGAAATTTGTCTTTTCAAGAATTTTAATAACTTTATATCTACACTGAGACTCAAAAAATTTATTTTAACACTTTTTGTTGTTGTCAAACTAGGAACGCTTATTGGTTATAGCTGATTTATCAATTCCACTCCATTCAAAAACTTCAGGATCTTCATTTCCTATTTCATACGCTCCCAGGTGTAATTCTGTTAAGCTCCATAGGCTCTAGTATCTTGATATCCACCCCTGTAGATTGTTCCATAAATGGTTCTACCCTTATCTATTTTCTTTCCTAGTGTTTTCTTTATTGTCCTGTAGCCGATTATACAAGAGATACTAGAAAGGTTTTTGTCAGTTTCTATTTTAGTCTATTTCATTCTCTTCCACTTCAATGAGTCCCATAAGAAGGTAACTCCATTCCTCTCACCAAGCTCATTCCAGGCATTCCCAGACCAGATGGATCTTATGACAGCTCAGAACTCTAATGGTTGCTTGCCTATCGAACAAGGTGATAATCTTTTGGAACTGATAAAAATATATTTGGTGTTTTGCCCAAGCTTTCAAATTCTTTGGATCTGTGCTTTTCAACTCCTCTACTTTGTAGCCATCTGTAAACCTTCTGATGGCAGTTTTTGGGTATTACATCCCCAGGAAAGTTTTGGTTTTTCTTTGTTGAGATTGTCTGGTCTATAATACAAATTCATCCTTAATGTACGCTCGACAAAAATCATTGATATTTCTATTTATTTTTATGTATAAAATGTGAGATACCACAGCAGTGAAAAGATGGGTGAAACAATGAACCAAGGCACGTGCTTCTCATTTTTGGTTATAATTTTTGCAGAACACAAACGGCTTATCTTCGCTGATTATTATTCAAAAAAAAGGAAATGATAATTGGCCGATATTATACTGATTTATAGACACGTTTTGGTGTCGAACTTAAGAAAAAAATACAACTTTCGTTGTAGAAAACGTTTCTAACAATTATAAGGAACAGATTCCGCGTATAATAACAATCAAAGATTTCTGAAATGGGGGATCTAGTAGGCCAACATGTCATACTCATTCTCCAAAACCATCTTTCTCCAAGTTGATTATTAAGCCAATCAGCATTCCTTTGTGTAAAATGTGCAAGGCAGCTATCATGTTGAAAGAAATGAGTTTGTCCTATATTCAAAGAAAGATCAACCATAAATCTTTGCAAAATTTGTGAGTAACTGACATAACGTTACTTCTAAAATGGTACACTACACATTTACTTTTTTCAAATACTGCCTTTTTGCTTTAATTACGTAATGGGAATTATGTTCACTCCAATATCAGTTTTGGTGAGTCGGAACACCATTCATAATATATATATAGAAAAGTATTTTCAGCTTTTTTGAAAATAATATTCGATTTTATAATAAATTTTGTCACGACAACTAATACTAATAAATAATGTCTTTATCTTCATGATAAAAATAGCGGAAGCTGATGCATGTCGTTACAACACACATAAACTGCGTTCAATTACTTTTCGTAACCAAAAAATAGCTTGATGAAAAGCGATTTCAAGTTGATGAGGTAATTGGAAACTCTCTGGACCAAGCGTGTAAAATTAGAAACAGATTTTGTGGAATAGTAAAATAGCTTCCTTACAGTGAACTCACTCTTCCTCAAAACCGCCCTCGTATATCAAGACTGAGCATCCAATAAATAGGACTAAGTTTATAAAAAGTTGTGCTCGAAGTAGATCAAAGTCACGAACAAAAGATTTTCATGGTAAGGACGCAGAGAAACGAGACGCCTAAACGACCTAATCTTGATGTAATTACAAGTCTCGAAAATAAATGCAAGATATCGACGTTTCGTATCCACAACGACATCCAATTTGATGAGATTATCTCGAAAATACGCATTCAAAGAGCCGGTTGATTAGGTCATTACTTTTTGAATTTAACTTTATGAATAGAATCTATATCTATAGTGCATTAATGTTTGTTTGTAAATCATGAAGTTTTTATAAATTTGAGGATAAAAATAAAATGTGTCATACAAGTCTTTCTCAAACTCATAACCTATATCAGTTGAAGAGCTCTCACGAGTGGAGACGCCTCCTTATGCAAGCGGCTACTTTGAATTTCGCGGTATGTGTATAGTCAGCGCCATCTATCTCTCGCTTTCGAGATATTTCACACTTTGTTTTCATTTTTGCAATTTTCTCATTCCCACTGTTCTCAGATCTCTTCTAACCTTACTATTTTTTCTTGGTCCTCCTCTTTTTTTGATCCCACCCTCTCCACCTCTTAGTACGCGTTCTACTCGTCCATCTTCTGTTATTCTATATATATTCTGTTAATTCTATGTTTCCGTTTCACTGCGTAGAAGGTCAAAAAAGTGTCCAAATATCACCTCAACATACACTTTCACCAAACAAAGAACGTTAAAACGTCAAACATTGAAATAGTACAAAACAATATAAAACGGTTGGTACAATGTGTAAAACGTCAAACGTTTAAAACGTCAAATGTCATTGAATATCTTGAAAACATCTTGTATTGAATCTTCGAAATGGACATCAAACTTTTTATATTTCTTCCAATTAGAACAAACCTACTTTTATTGAATATAAATTATTAATTGGTTTCATTACTGAACACACTGTATACACTACACCAATACTCACAATCACACTGTCTGACGTGCGTTTCGATAACCAAGTTATCGTTATCAGAGATTGGAGGTAAACTTGAAAAAGTGTGTTTATTCACCTTGATTTAACACTTCATTATAATGTTATTTATGGCCGATTCCGAGACTTAATTATATTAACTATAGACCACAATCAAGTTCATGATTTGACGGTCATCTCGCAAGCTTCCTTTGTCCTCTAAAGGCATCATTTGATTACCCCTATTATCGATTACATTGACTCGGTAATTGGTTTAGGAGTGTTAAAATTTCAGACCGAAATATCTAGGGATATAACGGAATATCCAATTAACAACAGAAACAGGGAGAAAAGGTAGAAGGGTTTATGATTATTAGGATTCCATCGACCATGAGAATTTCGCCAAGAATTTCCCCTAAATGTTGCAGGAGTAGCATACCTTAGAGGAAAGGTACATATTAAATTTGAACTCCGTTATTGATACCTTGAGAAAAATTTATAATTATAAAAAAGCTATTAAAAGTTAATGATTATGTTATTTCTCTTTCTAGGTCATCAGCTATAAATGAACAACGCGTTTTAGCGTTCGGACCCCCGGAAAAAGTCGAACTGGACGCCGAATACGACTGTGATGTAGATGATTATCACCCTGTACAACCACTTGTACACGACCATGGAGTTAGCTTTGTGTGCTTATCGTCGCCATTAACGAAAATAGATCAACATGTCATACAGGTTAGGTCATCTGTCATTTGTCAATTACCGCTGTTCTCAAAGTTGAATAGAAAATGTATCAAATGAGAAAGGCACATTAAAAATCGCCCAAGGTTTTTCTTCGATGTTTATTACGGAGGTTTTTATTGGTATCACTTTATACATCGTTGAAAAGTTGTCACACTGTTGTCTATTTTCCAACATTATTTCAATCTTTTTGGCACAATTATGACTTTAGAATTCATAAGTTAAAGTCTCCCGACAAACCGTTGTGGAAGCGTTTTATCACACCTCAGACATTATCGTCGCGTTTGAAGCGTTTACCACTTAAGTGTTCTCTCGGCTTGTGGAAGGATTATAATCGCTGGGGACGAAGTCTACGTTGTACGGAGGACAACGGAGGATGGAGCATACCAGTCCACCCAAATGTCTTCATAAGCTGTGCGTCCCAGATTGCATAAAATCGATAAGGAGTACCCTTTTTCGATCCCAAAACACAGTCGCCAGAACCTTTAATGCCTAGTTTCTTTGAATTGATTTATTGGCGATGAACTGGAGTGACGCCACGTTTCATCTTTTCATCATCATTTTTGTGTCTGTCAGTCAACATTCAGGAAACGTAACGAGCACTCACTTTGCGATAACCTGACGTTTCTATTAAAGTTTTTTCAATAGTGCCATGGGAAGCTTCAGAAATACATCCAACGAGTTCGCGAACAGTGACACTTCGATCTTTGAGCAGCTCACTGTTAAAATTGGCAGTCTTGCATCCGTTCTTCATCGTGAATTTCCGTGGGACCCCTCGTGCACCATTTGCGGACGTCCTGAACGGAGATGAGCTCTTCACCGTAAACCTCACTTAATTTCCAATGAATCTCCACGAGTAGTAAGTTTTTTGTATGGAAAAACCGTTTTACTGATCCAGCCTGGGACTTGGCGGGAATGGTGCTCAGCACTACTATCTCTGATGGCCACCAGGTGACAGACAAGCTCGAGATTGGTGGAACTACTAAGTACGGCACTGTTATTGGATTCAATCTAACACCTTCATTCGCGGCTCTAGCTCATTGAAAACTTGGTACTTTTCGCACAACCCTTATGATTCGAAACTTCTTGAAAAATGAGAAAGGTTTGCTAATACGTCTTTTGTCTTTTTCATAAAAACATGTCTATCTTAAAACTAAACGAATTGCTTGCAAGATAACATGCAGGAAATTGGATCCAATGCTATGCAAGATAAAAATATTACATAGACGAATATTGCACGTCGTTTGACATTTCCTAACCTCAAACAAAGCTGAAGAAGAAAGAAGAAGAAAATAACGAAGCTGAGTAAAGTAAACAAGAAAGAAGTGGTCGGTGCAATAATTATAACTGCTGCTACCTTGCTTTTGGAGTCTGTTGGTCAATTTAGCTAGAGAATTGGACGAGAAAATGAAAAAGTTTTTCACTGATGTAGATGACATGAAATATTTCAACCTTAACGCACGTTATAGATGTTATTAACACCTTTACGTCAAGTTTTTTGAGCAAATTTCTTTGACGCTTACTTTTCTTCAACCTTCTGCTAGATTCAATCATGGAGAGATACACAATTGAGCAACTGATCTGTCCACAATCGGAAGAATTATATGCAAACTTGAATAAATCTTATCTAGAAGAGAAATGAAAATACCTGTGCGTATTTGAATTTACACACTTACAAAATTAAATCATTAGGTTGGTTGAGCAGAAAGTAGTGAATGGTGACATTACGAAACGATGAGGTGCACTTTTGATTATCCCGCGCATAACTAGATGACCTTGACCCACTTTTATGCCAAATATCAATTATTAAAGAACCTCTAACAGCAAATACTAACTAAACAATTTGTTTTCTCATTTTATCTCCATAATTATCAATTTCCCTTTGTTTTATAATAACCAGCAGATGAATAAGATGATAACTACAATAAAATTGAAGAAAGTTTGCATTAAACTGAAAAGTAAATTTGAAAATTGCATTTTTTCCAGATCCTCCACCACGGTAGTACGTGCGTTATATGGGAAGGTTTGGAAGGGCCCTCTCCACCTTCAGGTACTAAAGGCGTTCTACTCTATCTTCGTTTAGATAGATCCTCGACGACCTTAACATGGGTCAGACCAAGTTGGAGTGGTCTTAAGGCTGGATCATCCAACGAATCAACGGATCCTTTCACTACTGATTTTAATCTATCATTTAATCCCGAAGACACTTTGGCGCCAGGTCTACTTACGAAGCTGGCGTTACAAACGTCTGGAGAACAAAGTACCGGTACTACATTAGACGATGGGTGAGTTCTATTTTTTTATGGGGATGAGAAGCTGTGGGATTGATTATATATAAACAGACTAAGATGGAATGTTTTGTCACTTTATAATTTGATCGATACGTATTTTGACTTCTTTTTGGAATAGTCAACTAGCTGCTTCTTTTCCTTTTTGACCGCCTAGATTTATCAACAAGCTCTCAACTTATGCCTTCTTAAGTTATGACTATTTTCTCATTCCTTTCCGATGTGTTCATAGATCTCTTCGAGTTCTAATTGAGGTAAGTTTGGTCTAAGAACATTCAGTAAATCAATTCCTTTCATCTGAGATATAATATGAGTGAATTGGTCGAGTCTGAGGAGAGTTAAGTGAGGACATTTTTTGGAAATGACTTTTCTCCACTCAAAGCTGCATATTTCACGTTCTAATTGAGGTAAGTTCTTCGTTTGTATCCCTTTGACGACATAAGTATTGATTGATTTCATGACGAAGCTATAATTATCCACAAAGTCATTGCTACAGGCAGCACGGTTCCTCTCGTTATGTATTTAAATTGATTTAGTTCTGTGTAGAAGATATTTAATGAAACTTCATCTAGTTTTGACTCAAGTACTTCAAAATAATCAGATTATTCAACCACGAAACTGTCATGATTTGTAACTATGTAAATCTGCATTGTTTCAACTACTTTTTCCAATAATTTCCACTCGTGATCTTCCTAGAACCTGAATTATTTCCCAAAATTTATTCGAGATGTTAATTTTTTGAAACTTCTCCAAGTTTTGGCCAAGGAAAATTTTCGTAAACAAATTGCAACCGAGTAATAATTCAAGCTCGTGGGAGATTCGGTACAAAAACTTTTTGACATGTTAATGAGCGTTTATTTTGGTTTGATGTTTGGTGACTTAATAAATTGGGATGTAAAGCTCTACAGTCGTAAATGATGGTTAAGTCTTCGTACGTAGTGTCTAACTCTTCCATTTGCGTAGGCGTATTGCCTTTCAAAAACAACTATTTGATGACGGCTCAATGCAACGACTGATTTATACAATAGTCAAATAAAAACTGAACATCTAAAATGGCTGAAATTTCTTTCCAAACACCCTCGTAGATACTTTCATTTATTTCCCTGGAAACTGATACATTTAATCCAGTTTCCTCCGCTACAAAACGTAAGAAGTTGTACTACATGTAATTTTTTATTTTCACTATATTACGAAGTTCGATATAACGTATACTTTGACGGCGTCGTTAGTTTTTGTTTTTTATTACTAGAGAAATCAAATTATTGTCAAACTTTCGATTGGTAAAGCTACTCTAGGAGCTGTGAAAATTAGATTAGGAAACTTATTTTTTGAATTAGTAACCCTTCAGAGTGATTTCCTTAAGAAGTCACGGAGTTTCGGAAACGGTTCTTCCACTCCTTGTAGTCACATTGGAAGCAGATACCCGGATAACCTTCATCTGGTCAGTTGAAACCATTTGAAAGTTTCCTAATACCTCAAAATGACGTTCCTTTAGATTCGTTTTGAATGTAGGGAGAAAGTAGGACTTACAACAGGTAAGTTAGGAGGCAGGAATGTTTATAATGGCTAAAAACATAGATTTTTCTCAACTTCAGTTTATTGGTTTTTTGATTATTCTAATCTCAGCTTTCGACCAAATACTCTCTCCATAGTCAAACTGAAATTTTGTAATATATACTGAAATATGTCCGTTAAATGATTCTGATATAAATAGACCACGCATAACCTACCAACTCAATCATTTGCCACCCCTACACTGAAACGCAAAAAATAACTAAATGAATTCATCCAGGAAAAAAAATCGACGTCTTCGATCTTTTTCAAACTTTGGTATATCATTCTATATACAAATTGAAGAAATATGGCCACTTTTAGTTTTCCGAAAAACGTTTTTTGAGCCCTGGGCGTGATGTGGAATATACATTGTGAATACGCTATTTAAGCATTTCAAACGGCCGCCATTATGGCCCAAATTGACCTACTTTCAGCTAGTGTTCTGAGAATTAACAGTGAATAAAAAATTTTTGGATATATTCTTTAGAAACCTCTGACTTTTTGCCAGACGGCAGTTAACCAAAATACGGCCCCGCAACGAAAATGTCTACCTCCTTTACAGTTTATTATGCCCTTATTGAGTCGCATCTTCGATATGCCCTTCTATTTTGGGGCACGTGTGGTGCGACTCAATTTGAGCGAATTTTCAAACTACAAACTACACTGCTGGAACTTCTTTAATAGTTTGAAAATTTTGACTCTTCCTTATTTATTCATCTTTGAATCGGTTGACCTAATTCGTAATCACGCTTCTCCCATTTCAGAAAGATCGTTGCACGGCTTTCCGCTTTGGAATGCGGAGCACGACCTCAAGGGCTCTATATTTTACAATGCAAAAAAATGCACAATCACTTGCCAATTGAAATTGAATCGATATCATCTTTTCACGCATTCCGAAATAATTTGAGGGCATATTTACTGGAAAGTACCTACTCTGTAAACGATTTCTATTCTAATAATAATATTTTATTCCGGACAAGCTGCATACTAATTTAATTTTGCTATGGACTTATATATTAATTATAACCTATTACTATTACCTATAAGTTTGTTATTCATTGTGGTTTTCTTCTGTATATTGAAATTTTATTTTATTAGTTTCACCTTATTTTTATGTTTATTTTTCAGTTTTTACAAGCTTTTGTCTAAAAATTGTAAGAATTTTTTAACAATAAAGCATTTCTGTCTCACTGTCTAATTTATTTTTTTTGAGGGACTTGTAAATGAGTAGCGTCTGACGATTTTTATTTGTCGGATAGACTGAGTACCACTAAAAATGTTTATAATTAAATTTATATATGTTTTCCTTGTATTTTTTCACTTAGAATACGATGGAGTTGTTAGTTTTACGATAAAATCTACATTATAAGCGCTGAGTTTGAATTATATAACGTCTGTGAGGCTTGGGTAGGTCAAAACCGACATTTTCGTTGCGTGGCCGTATTTTCCGATCGGAGCATTTTGGTTAACTGCCGTTTGGCAAAAAGGTTGGTCAGGGGTTAATGAAAAACATATCCAAAATTCGTGCAAAATAATGATAAAGTTTTTTAGAAATCGATTTTTGCGCAAAAAGTGATTTTTGTAGTTTTTCCGGATTTACCGGAAAATTTTAGATTCAATGTTAATTCTGCGAGCACCAGGTGAAAGTAGAATAAATAAGACACATTCTACAAAAAAATTTGTCCCGATAGGTCAATTTCGGCCATAATGACGACCGTTTGAAACGAGTATACAACTTGAAATGCTGAAATATCGTATTCAAAACGTAGACTTCCACATGGCGCCACAGGGGTCAAAAAACGTTTTTCGGAAAAATTAAATTGGTCATATTTCTTCACATTGGATATAGAATGACATTCCAGTGTTTGAAAAAAATCGCAATCATC
The DNA here is from genome assembly GCF_026250575.1 of Diorhabda carinulata. Classification (NCBI taxonomy): domain Eukaryota; kingdom Metazoa; phylum Arthropoda; class Insecta; order Coleoptera; family Chrysomelidae; genus Diorhabda; species Diorhabda carinulata. The sequence goes on from NC_079468.1 coordinate 3,581,976, forward strand.
GTTTATTTTTGCCGGGTGGATCCTTTAGAATGGGCCCTAAGTTATTGTAATGTTATGATAGAAATTGTATTTTGGAAGTCTAGGTTTTTGGCCCACAACTTACTTTAGGGCCATTCTACACGAGCTAGAAAAACGCAATCGTTTTCCGGCAAATAAAACGCGTTTTTCCCAAAAACACAGAGTTTAAATTAAGAATTCTATGTTGATTGGTATGTTTGATACAGAAAGGTTCATAATTGAAGTTAAAGCGCAACCTGCTCTTCATGATTTGAAACGCAAGGTGTATTTAAACCGAGATATAAATTCGAAATGTTGGATAAAACTTGCCGACGCTTTGTACGTCCCTAAGGTAAAGCGATTCGTTCCAACTGGGCTAGGGCTAGGATAAACCAACGCCTTTTTTACCTTTTTTTTTAATATGCTCAATAAACTTGGTTGGTAAACAACAACACATCAAATCCAGCAAATTTAAAGCGTTTTTGGATAGTCTAGAATAGTTAATCATTTACTCGCCGAAAATTTGCGCGTGTTTGAATGATTAACCGGTCGCGTTTTTGTCGTTCGTGTAGAACGACCCTTAGACAATCATATTTTTTATCTGAACGCACATGTTCTTCGGCGACATTTTGATTTCTTACCAGGGTTACTAAGAATGCGCAAACAACAAACAAACAAATTTTTATTGTTCACTGCTTCTCAGAAACTCACCCCGGTATATCAGTTTTGCGTTGGGAATTCTTTGTAACTTCTAATAGTCCTTCAAGTAAGAATAGATGAAGTATACTAAATGTCTATTCATGGAGGATAATTTACTTCCTTGATACATATATACAATCCTATTTGAGAAGGCGTTAAGCTAGTTTGATTGAATTTCCTACAACAAGGATTTCAAGAACGTGAAAAACATCCTTCGGCGCCGACATAAATTCATTTTAGATCCAGGACATACAACTCATTGCCTTCTTACTCCAATGTTACAATCAAGGTTCGAGAAAAAGGAAAATGCGATAAACCATATACCGACAAGGTGAAATTGAATTACCTTTCCATTTTCTTCCGCTCGATGCACATTATAATTTATAGAAATGGAAAATTTTATCTGCGTAAAAATTTGTGTCAATGAAAATTTTCAAAAAAATCACTCTAATATAAAGGATCAGTCGGTATAAGTCAGGCAACGGATTTGCATTAAAAGAAAAAAATGCAGCGTCAAAATGACTTTATTAACAGATATTACAAAAAGGATAAGAAAAAGGTTCTAAGTGTTTAAATTGATGCCCAATGCGTTTACGGCAACGTTTTTCAATGGAGAAGCAGGTCCGGCTAAGCATGTTAAGCTATCCATGAAGAGTTTTAAATTCTTCAATAGCAGTTCGGACATCGGGAAGGATGCGTGGTTCTCTTGCAAAAACGCGATCCTTGAGAAGGCCCCATAGCAAGAAATCACAGCATGTCAACTCAACGAATCCTAGTCTGCCTAAACCTGCACGCGTAACGCGATGAAGCTCCATCATGCACGAAATGACGGATATTCGCGAATGTTGGATCGTTAACCATTAACCCACGTAAATCTTCAGGCGTTTCCAGATAACTTCGGCTCGTCACGTCACCATAAAAAAAGTACGGACCCACGAGACTTCTCGCATGGAAACCTGACGATTATTCGAGAGAGTTATGCTGACCCTCTATAACGCAATTTTTAATTGAATCAATAACCGTATCTAACATTTATTAATGTTGCTGTATTGGAATGAACCTGAGATAAATAATCAAAAGTATTTAGATTCGGCAATCAAAGTGATCATACCTCATGATTCAATTCAAACATGTCGTAACTTGTTCAGACTAGTCTCTTATGCTTTACTTTATTTCAATCACTCTCTAAACCCTTGAAATTGCGGCGTTTGAGCTGAACCTTGTCAACAGCGCCTGTCAGAGTTTCGATATCGGTAAAGACCGATGCTTTTTCGATAGTGGGTTCCGAGATCCCTGTTTGCTCAGTGCCCATTAAAATGAGCCATCCATTACACCATCCCTCCTCCAAATGCCCAAGTCGACGCTCCCGAAGAGAACGGCCGCTGGGCCCCTTCACCAACATCAAAGTCCTACGGCTTCTTGACGGGAATGAGAAGCATTGATCACTTTTATTCTGACTATCAGAATTTAATGTCAATTCAAATAATTTCATGTCATTATATTTAAATTTAGTTTGTAATTAACAACAAACTACAAACATCGAAAGTACTGATCCGTTCGAGGTATTTTGGTTAGATGCTCCGGCAGGCGTCAATAACGAAGCAGACTGATAATGTTTAAACAGAACGCGGAATTACGTTGTATGTAATTGCATACGTATTAACTGATATTTTTATTCGGTTATGATTAATACTGTTTGTACCGCGACCATTTATTTTGCTTCAATAAATTTTCTAGCGTATTTAAAAAATTTTATATTACGTTATTACATTTAATTTTTTTACAACATTCGGAACAAATTATTTTTGTAAATAATCGAAAGATTCAAATCGTATCAGCATTATCTATAATATTTTTTATTTGACGCATTTCGGCAATTTTTTTCTGCTGATATTTTTCGAACGTTCTCATTGCTTGCAATTTACCCTCCAATTTAATCTGCTTCAATCTCTCTTCTTTGATTTTTTCTTCAGTATCCGCACATTTAGCTATTCGATTTTCAGAAGATATATTTTTTTGTAATCCTTTCGAATCGTTGGAAATCCATTCGTTGATGTGGGTCCATAAATCTGTCTAAATAAGTATATCATCCATTTAATTTTGATTTAAAGACCTTTTATAGGGATATTTTGCCGTCAGATTTACCCCGAATGTGAAAAAATTTTGTCCGTACTAGTTAAACTACAGATAAAGATAAAAAAATGTACTATTGAGTGAGAAAAATGTCATAAAATATAATCGGGTGTTGTAATTGATTTCAATAGAGAATATCTTATGTATAGGTAATTAAACATATAGAAAATATACGTAATCAATGACAAAAGAATGAGAAACAATGTTCTGAACAGGTGTTTTATTTTATAATAGAGATTGTTGGTACTTGACCGCTCCGCTTACCGGATCTAACATCCCTGGACTAATATTTGGCTGCTCTAACGGAATCTGTGGATTCCGAAGACCTCGAATAACGCACTTATGAAGCAAATCGTAGCTGGACAGCAGCGAGATTCAGAAAAATAAATATTTCAACATGTTTAGCAGCTTGTATGAATTCTATTTCATAATAAAGATATTGTTGGTACTTGGCCGCCCAGCTCACCCGATCTAACATCCCTGGACTAATATTTGACTGCTGTAACGGAATCTGTGGATTCCGAAGACCTTGAATAACGCACTTGTGAAGCAAATCGTAGCTGGACAGCAGCGAGATTCAGAAAAATAAATATTTCAACATGTTTAGCAGCTTGTATGAATTCTATTTCATAATAAAGATATTGTTGGTACTTGGCCGCCCAGCTCACCCGATCTAACATCCCTGGACTAATATTTGGCTGCTCTAACGGAATCTGTGGATTCCGAAGACCTCGAATAACGCACTTATGAAGCAAATCGTAGCTGGACAGCAGCGAGATTCAGAAAAATAAATATTTCAACATGTTTAGCAGCTTGTATGAATTCTATTTCATAATAAAGATATTGTTGGTACTTGGCCGCCCAGCTCACCCGATCTAACATCCCTGGACTAATATTTGACTGCTGTAACGGAATCTGTGGATTCCGAAGACCTTGAATAACGCACTTGTGAAGCAAATCGTAGCTGGACAGCAGCGAGATTCAGAAAAATAAATATTTCAACATGTTTAGCAGCTTGTATGAATTCTATTTCATAATAAAGATATTGTTGGTACTTGGCCGCCCAGCTCACCCGATCTAACATCCCTGGACTAATATTTGGCTGCTCTAACGGAATCTGTGGATTCCGAAGACCTCGAATAACGCACTTATGAAGCAAATCGTAGCTGGACAGCAGCGAGATTCAGAAAAATAAATATTTCAACATGTTTAGCAGCTTGTATGAATTCTATTTCATAATAAAGATATTGTTGGTACTTGGCCGCCCAGCTCACCCGATCTAACATCCCTGGACTAATATTTGGCTGCTCTAACGGAATCTGTGGATTCCGAAGACCTCGAATAACGCACTTATGAAGCAAATCGTAGCTGGACAGCAGCGAGATTCAGAAAAATAAATATTTCAACATGTTTAGCAGCTTGTATGAATTCTATTTCATAATAAAGATATTGTTGGTACTTGGCCGCCCAGCTCACCCGATCTAACATCCCTGGACTAATATTTGACTGCTGTAACGGAATCTGTGGATTCCGAAGACCTTGAATAACGCACTTATGAAGCAAATCGTAGCTGGACAGCAGCGAGATTCAGAAAAATAAATATTTCAACAAGTTTAGCAGCTTGTATGAATTCTATTTCATAATAGAGAGATTGTTGGTACTTGGCCGCTCCGCTTACCGGATCTAACATCCCTGGACTAATATTTGGCTGCTCTAACGGAATCTGTGGATTCCGAAGACCTCGAATAACGCACTTATGAAGCAAATCGTAGCTGGACAGCAGCGAGATTCAGAAAAATAAATATTTCAACAAGTTTAGCAGCTTGTATGAATTCTATTTCATAATAGAGAGATTGTTGGTACTTGGCCGCTCCGCTTACCGGATCTAACATCCCTGGACTAATATTTGGCTGCTCTAACGGAATCTGTGGATTCCGAAGACCTCGAATAACGCACTTATGAAGCAAATCGTAGCTGGACAGCAGCGAGATTCAGAAAAATAAATATTTCAACATGTTTAGCAGCTTGTATGAATTCTATTTCATAATAAAGATATTGTTGGTACTTGGCCGCCCAGCTCACCCGATCTAACATCCCTGGACTAATATTTGACTGCTGTAACGGAATCTGTGGATTCCGAAGACCTTGAATAACGCACTTGTGAAGCAAATCGTAGCTGGACAGCAGCGAGATTCAGAAAAATAAATATTTCAACATGTTTAGCAGCTTGTATGAATTCTATTTCATAATAAAGATATTGTTGGTACTTGGCCGCCCAGCTCACCCGATCTAACATCCCTGGACTAATATTTGGCTGCTCTAACGGAATCTGTGGATTCCGAAGACCTCGAATAACGCACTTATGAAGCAAATCGTAGCTGGACAGCAGCGAGATTCAGAAAAATAAATATTTCAACATGTTTAGCAGCTTGTATGAATTCTATTTCATAATAAAGATATTGTTGGTACTTGGCCGCCCAGCTCACCCGATCTAACATCCCTGGACTAATATTTGACTGCTGTAACGGAATCTGTGGATTCCGAAGACCTTGAATAACGCACTTGTGAAGCAAATCGTAGCTGGACAGCAGCGAGATTCAGAAAAATAAATATTTCAACATGTTTAGCAGCTTGTATGAATTCTATTTCATAATAAAGATATTGTTGGTACTTGGCCGCCCAGCTCACCCGATCTAACATCCCTGGACTAATATTTGGCTGCTCTAACGGAATCTGTGGATTCCGAAGACCTCGAATAACGCACTTATGAAGCAAATCGTAGCTGGACAGCAGCGAGATTCAGAAAAATAAATATTTCAACAAGTTTAGCAGCTTGTATGAATTCTATTTCATAATAGAGAGATTGTTGGTACTTGGCCGCTCCGCTTACCGGATCTAACATCCCTGGACTAATATTTGGCTGCTCTAACGGAATCTGTGGATTCCGAAGACCTCGAATAACGCACTTATGAAGCAAATCGTAGCTGGACAGCAGCGAGATTCAGAAAAATAAATATTTCAACATGTTTAGCAGCTTGTATGAATTCTATTTCATAATAAAGATATTGTTGGTACTTGGCCGCCCAGCTCACCCGATCTAACATCCCTGGACTAATATTTGACTGCTGTAACGGAATCTGTGGATTCCGAAGACCTTGAATAACGCACTTGTGAAGCAAATCGTAGCTGGACAGCAGCGAGATTCAGAAAAATAAATATTTCAACATGTTTAGCAGCTTGTATGAATTCTATTTCATAATAAAGATATTGTTGGTACTTGGCCGCCCAGCTCACCCGATCTAACATCCCTGGACTAATATTTGGCTGCTCTAACGGAATCTGTGGATTCCGAAGACCTCGAATAACGCACTTATGAAGCAAATCGTAGCTGGACAGCAGCGAGATTCAGAAAAATAAATATTTCAACATGTTTAGCAGCTTGTATGAATTCTATTTCATAATAAAGATATTGTTGGTACTTGGCCGCCCAGCTCACCCGATCTAACATCCCTGGACTAATATTTGACTGCTGTAACGGAATCTGTGGATTCCGAAGACCTTGAATAACGCACTTGTGAAGCAAATCGTAGCTGGACAGCAGCGAGATTCAGAAAAATAAATATTTCAACATGTTTAGCAGCTTGTATGAATTCTATTTCATAATAAAGATATTGTTGGTACTTGGCCGCCCAGCTCACCCGATCTAACATCCCTGGACTAATATTTGGCTGCTCTAACGGAATCTGTGGATTCCGAAGACCTCGAATAACGCACTTATGAAGCAAATCGTAGCTGGACAGCAGCGAGATTCAGAAAAATAAATATTTCAACATGTTTAGCAGCTTGTATGAATTCTATTTCATAATAAAGATATTGTTGGTACTTGGCCGCCCAGCTCACCCGATCTAACATCCCTGGACTAATATTTGACTGCTGTAACGGAATCTGTGGATTCCGAAGACCTTGAATAACGCACTTATGAAGCAAATCGTAGCTGGACAGCAGCGAGATTCAGAAAAATAAATATTTCAACAAGTTTAGCAGCTTGTATGAATTCTATTTCATAATAGAGAGATTGTTGGTACTTGGCCGCTCCGCTTACCGGATCTAACATCCCTGGACTAATATTTGGCTGCTCTAACGGAATCTGTGGATTCCGAAGACCTCGAATAACGCACTTATGAAGCAAATCGTAGCTGGACAGCAGCGAGATTCAGAAAAATAAATATTTCAACAAGTTTAGCAGCTTGTATGAATTCTATTTCATAATAGAGAGATTGTTGGTACTTGGCCGCTCCGCTTACCGGATCTAACATCCCTGGACTAATATTTGGCTGCTCTAACGGAATCTGTGGATTCCGAAGACCTCGAATAACGCACTTATGAAGCAAATCGTAGCTGGACAGCAGCGAGATTCAGAAAAATAAATATTTCAACATGTTTAGCAGCTTGTATGAATTCTATTTCATAATAAAGATATTGTTGGTACTTGGCCGCCCAGCTCACCCGATCTAACATCCCTGGACTAATATTTGACTGCTGTAACGGAATCTGTGGATTCCGAAGACCTTGAATAACGCACTTATGAAGCAAATCGTAGCTGGACAGCAGCGAGATTCACAAAAATAAATATTTCAACATGTTTAGCAGCTTGTATGAATTCTATTTCATAATAGAGAGATTGTTGGTACTTGGCCGCTCCGCTTACCGGATCTAACATCCCTGGACTAATATTTGGCTGCTCTAACGGAATCTGTGGATTCCGAAGACCTCGAATAACGCACTTATGAAGCAAATCGTAGCTCGACAACAGTGGGATTCAGAGAAATAAATATTTTAACATGTTTAGCAGCTTGTATGAATTCTATTTCATAATAAAGATATTGTTGGTACTTGGCCGCCCAGCTCACCCGATCTAACATCCCTGGACTAATATTTGACTGCTGTAACGGAATCTGTGGATTCCGAAGACCTTGAATAACGCACTTATGAAGCAAATCGTAGCTCGACAACAGTGGGATTCAGAAAACTAAATATTTTAACATGTTTAGCAGCTTGTATGAATTCTATTTCATAATAAAGATATTGTTGGTACTTGGCCGCCCAACTCACCCGATCTAACATCCCTGGACTAATATTTGACTGCTGTAACGGAATCTGTGGATTCCGAAGACCTTGAATAACGCACTTATGAAGCAAATCGTAGCTGGACAGCAGCGAGATTCAGAAAAATAAATATTTCAACATGTTTAGCAGCTTGTATGAATTCTATTTCATAATAGAGATATTGTTGGTACTTGGCCGCCCCGCTCACCGGATCTAACATCCCTGGACTAATATTTGGCTGCTCTAACGGAATCTGTGGATTCCGAAGACCTCGAATAACGCACTTATGAAGCAAATCGTAGCTCGACAACAGTGGGATTCAGAGAAATAAATATTTTAACATGTTTAGCAGCTTGTATGAATTGTATTTCATAATAGAGATATTGTTGGTACTTGGCCGCCTCGATCGCCGGATCTAACATCATTGGACTAAATTGTGGTTAATCTAATACAATCTGTGAATTCAGAAGATCCTGAAGAACGCTTCCTTGAAATCTGGAGGAAATAATTCTTTGTTTGTTTTTTGAAACGCACCATTGGTTTTATAGATAAAAGCAATTATCCATGGAGGTATTAATAAAAAATGAGAATATACAGCCATTATTCACTTGATTTTTTCATGCTTCCCCGGTTTATAGCGACAAAAAACAGTATTAAAATTAAAATTTGTAAGAATCTTTAAGAAAAATGTTTTTTCTAAATCACCTATCTAAATAAATTCGAACTACGAACTATTAGATTGTAAGAGGCCACTCATTGGCCCCCGAAATTTCATTCGGCTTCAAAATAATGATTTATTACACAATAGTTATAAAAATAAAAATTATAAAATTATAAAAATTCTTATATATGATGACATAATTGCACATTTCCCAGTCAGACTTGAGCCTGCGACCATTTGAATGCAAAGCGACGACCTAACCACGCGACCATCAACGCGTTTTTGTTATAAATCGTAAGCGAAAAATTCATAAATGAAAACGTTGTTACGTCAATTAATAATATTTAGCAGAAAATGAAAATTCAATTTCAGCCGAGGCTACTAATAAATATCAATTTTTTTCCATAATTCTCATTTTCTTAATAAATATCAATTTTGAATTAGTAACACGTTGGTAAACTTACAAATCTTCTTTGTTTCTTATGAAATTTTAATGTTTGATTTGAAAATTCTTGAATATTTCATTTATTTTCTCATTGGATTATTTATTGTCATCAAAAATGAGGAAGTGCAAAATTTTCAGCCAATAGGATAATTAAAAATATGCTGAAAGTTTGTAATGAAATACTATCTAGACATAAAAATTAACAAAGTTAAAATGGGATGATAGAAAATAAAAACGAGGAGTTTTCCACTACAGGGTTGTCAAACAAATTAGTTTTATAAAGCGTAGTATTCATTGAAACCGATTGTCTAATTTTAAAATTATTTTGTCCAATATTAAGTTGAGACGTGATTGAGATATTCTCTATTAAATGATTGTAAATATTTCAAATTTTTCTTAATAAACGAAACTTCAATGTTTCTTATTGCACATGTGGCAACCGTGCTAAATATTTTTTTACGATCTGTTTAATTAAAGAAAATTAAATCTCTCTACATCTTACCATACTTTTATTTGTCGCTCGAATTAATCTGTTCATTCAATTAAGAAAAGAAAAACAATTTGTATCTAATTTACTCGTCTATTATTATAAAATTACCTCATTATTCATATAAAATATTATTAATGGAAATAATATCCTTACCTGAAGTTTATATACAATCTCGTCCTGTTCCACAACTTGTTTAACTAAACTTTCCATAAACTGTTTCGCAATTTTAACTTTCTCTCGCCAAACGGGTAGTTCGCAACTCAACGAAATACATTCTTTTTTCAAAGAATCTAATTCGTGTTGCTTTATATCGACCATTGATTTAGTATCTCTCAAAGATTTTTGCAATTCGCACTTTCTTGACGATAATTCCGTAACCATTTTCGATCTCTTCTCGGTTTCTTTCTGTTCCAATGCCATTTGCAATAACTTTTCAGAAATATCCATCTTTCTTAGAAAAATACAATCGGACGGGTAATGAGTTTTATATTAGACGTTTGACGTTTGACAGTTCTGTTCAAGTCATTATTTCATGGGCTACTAGATGTTCTTTATCTCATTTCTTTTGATGTTTATAATATAAAATAATTAAATAAATATATTCTCTTCTCGGTACAGAAAACTTTTTAATTATCAAGATTAATAATTTAACAATCCAATTAAAATGATGCAACAATGTTTGTATTTTATAATTAAAATTATGAACGGAGCGTCTGTAATTTACAATCATGGCTGTCGTACAAAGAGGTATTTTATTAATTAAAAATATAGTTCCAACTTCGGTGTAGCTTGTTTTCATTTCTTTCATTACAAAATAACCAGATTATTAACATAAGAAGATTATTAATATACGAGGGCAAATCAATGAATTCGTATAACTAAATAAATGATATTTTACACTTTTTAACTGCTTTTTAAAAGCTGCTTCTTCCACTGTATCGTTTTTACAACTGCAATTTTATTTCTTAAGTTTCCAAACGAAACGATGCTCTGAAAATAGCGCTTCTATAATACAGAGAGATGATAAAGTGACTCACAAAATTCAATGTACAAAGTTCATATTTTACATGGGAAAAAATGCAAAAACAAGTCACAGAAAAAACCGATGAAAATAAAAAATAATATAAACTTGATTCCTATGGCAAATAGTGGAAGAGACACAGTGTGAGCAATTCCTGTAAGAAATAGTTTTGTTTCAAAAGACTGTTTAGTTCGTTATCTTAAAGTTTTCCAATAATACAAAAACTTTTTATACACTCTCCCTAAAAAGAAAAAAGAAATGGTGTTACCATGAAGCATGAGAAGCGACGAGACCTTGGCGCAAGTAAACCAGTTTGTGCGGGACGACGATCCAAGTTATCTACGCGCTTTGGCGATACTCCGAACAACTCTGCGTCGAATATTGGAGTTGGATATGAAACTGCATCCATTTAAAATACAGTTAGTGCAAGAATTGAAGAAAACATTATCTAATTCCAAAAAATCTTCTTCAATACCATGATCGATCGCTTTGGAAGAAACCCAATTTCAATTGAATCGGCATATCAACTCACAAAATTGTATATTCTGGAGAATATAAAACACTCTATTGGAATATCTTCACGTTCTACAAAAGTAACGATTCATCTTCAAAGGGCTTAATTTTTTCAGCTGCAGTTACATAATTTAAAGGTTACAATAAAATATGGTTGCATCAAGATGGCGCAACCTGTAATAGATCCAACGAGAGTGTATTGAATGAACCAACCACATTACCACAATTATAGGAAGCTTTAGTCAAGAAATGGGTACCATCCGAGGAGAAATGCCAGTCACTTAGACGATATTACCTTTAAAAAATAATTTTCCAATTTATGTTCTTCATTTTGAATAAACATTTGTTTGAATACAATGTGTTTTGTTATTTCCATAGTACAGTAGATTCCCGATCATCAGAGGTAATTGGGGCCGGGAAAACTCGGATAATACGAAGTTTAAGTTCATTTATGTTAAAAAAAGACGGAAAATCTCTTGAAAGGCTACAAAACTGGTTAATTGGAAGCAAAAACATATAATAATCATTATTACAAATTACATTATTACACCTGCAAAGCAAGTGGAAACAAAGATTATTTCTTTTATCGTCTTCTGAAATAAACTCTTGCCTCGCTTGGACGATGCAATGTTGCGCCAACGCTGTAGAGATTGGATGTCACTCTTCTTATTGCTCTGTGAAAGCAAGAGCAGCGTCGATCCTTCACAGTCTCTAGCACCAGTTACCATATCGATGATTCCCTCGTCGGTAATCTCCATCTGGACATCTTGATTACACCAATCACGAATATCTTCGCCGTTGATTTGATCTTCAATTGGCTAGTTCACTCACGTTCTCCAGCTCTGGCAGTTTTTTGCATGGTCCGTCTATGCCAAATAAATTTTTCCATGACTTTTGGTTGTTTTTACCTCATCCCACGCTTACGCAATCCAGTACGACAGGAGACATCCTTAACAGTCATTCCTTCGTCTAACTTCAAAATCAACATTTGGAGAAACCTTCGCCGGTAGATCTTCTTCATCGCTACTAGAACCCCTTGGTCTAGAGGTTGTATAAGCGAGGTTAAATTAGGGGGTAGAAATATTGCCTTAATACCACCACTGCACAGTTCTTGGGCATCAGGACTCTTCAGTGATAGGTACAAATTCGTTTGTTTGCGGTATATTGTTGACAGGCAGTCGACTTTTACATTGAAGGCTCTAGAATTCTTCGCCTTTCCAATAAGCAGCGCCCTTAGCTTCAATGAGCCAGAAGCATTAGTTGTAGCCAGTATCGTTACCTTCTCTTTGCTTTTTTAAATTGCGCGCTTTCAGATGAGTTTGCTTCTTACCACTAATATTTATCTACCTTACTCTATACCTCTTTTTCCATCGATCCAGCCATCCGTCACTCGCGGTAAATGTTTCCTCGCCATCTTTAAAGTTCTTTTGAAATCCAAGCGCCTTAACCTGTTGCATCAGCCTACTCGCAGGACTGCGCATCCCTCGAAGCTGGGAAAACCACAGAAATGGGCTTCAGATATCTGCTGTCTGTCATAGATACCTTTCTTCAAGGTCTTTCGACTAGGAAAACCACTACTAAACTTTTGTTAACATATTTTACGATTTTGTTTTCGTCTTCAATCGCCAACAGTCACTTTCCCAACCCCCAAATCAGCAGCCACCTTGTCCAATTGTTTAATAGCATCAAATTTTGTTTCAAGAGAAACTACAAATCTCCTACGCTTCCCACCCATAAAAATGACAAAAATAAAGACACCAACACAACCACATTTAACGCGAGTGCGACTAGCACCAACAGAGATCAGCGCGAGTTCAGAGCAAACTGAGTCTAGAATGTGTCATCTTCCCCCTTCCACGACATGACGGCTCGACCTCTCAACAGCCACCTAACCTAACCACAAAAGAGGCGTCTACGATTTGACCGCGCTTGTTACTGTACAAACAAATAACCATCGCTGCTCCCCGTAGATGCTATTAAGACCTTTATTTAGGTTTGTTATTTTTAATGACAAGCTCGGTTAACCCAGAGGCTCCTATAACTGGACGTTTACTGTAATTTCAAAATTGTAAAATGGCCAACTCTTCACAAGCTTTTGAGCTCTTTAACCAACTTCTTTCCAAATTAATTTTCTTTGGTTTATAGATCACAGATCTTAATTCATCATTATGCCGCTCAATCTCTTGAATGATGCCTAGTGTTTTATGCAACTACAAATACCTTTATTGGGGTGGATTATTCCCCTATTTTTTTATATAGTTTTTTGCTGGTCCTGGCTTCGTTTAGCAGCTTTCTCCATTTTCTTCTGTTTCTGTATTTTGCTTCCTTCTTCTTCTCCCTCTTTCGATAGGACCAGGTCCTGTTCAATCCTGTACGTTTGACCATCTTCCTGGATCTTCCAGCTCTCGTACCACCTCTTTGGTGGTCTGTCTACAGGTCTGCGTGTGTTCGTTCTCTGAGTTTTAGCCCACTTTGCCTTGCATTCTTTCTACGTGATCCCTCCAGAATCTTTTTCGTTCCTTGACCCATCTCACTATATCCTGTACGCCCAATTGTTCTCTTGTTATCATTCCTTATTCTGTCCCTGAGGATGACTCCCTTAATGGTTCGTAGTATTTTCGACTCTGTGGTTCTCATTATTCTTTTTATTGTTGATGTCTCGGCTCTAGTTTCTGAGACATATGTGAGAATAGGTCTCACACATATTTTATAGATTCTGGTCTTGCTCTGTGAGCTCATCGCTTTGTTTCTCCATACTATATCTCTCAGACAGCCGCTGACTTTTGATGCTTTCATCGCTTGTGTTCGCGCCTCCTCTGTCAGGTTTCTTCCACTAGATGTTTTTTGCTTCCCATTCTACTATCTCAAAGATTCTAGTATCTTCTTAAATTTAGTTTCTCCAGGTTTTTCTCGGTTCATGTCCGGCCCAATTTAGTCTTTGTGCTTTGATATACCTCATTATGTTTTCTCCTCCCAGTTCTTCTTCTACTTCTTCATTTTTCTTCAATCTTCTTTCTCCATCTCCTGAAATATTTGGTCTGAGTATTTTCCTCTCGATTGTCTTTAAGTCTTCTTATTCCTTTTTATTTATGACTGTTGTTTTATTATTGTTTTATACTCGTTTATATTTATTTTATTCTTTTTACCAATATTCTTGCTTTTGAGTAATTTTTCATTGTTTTCATTTTATATTACACAAAAGAAAAGAAATGATAGAGCAAAACTATAGTTGAAAATTGGACTTTGATAAATAAACCTTTATATATGTATATACCTTCTAGTTTCAGTCACTTATAATGCAACTATGTTTTGGTTTGATCATCAAAAATGACTAGTTTCTTTAATCTCAAAACCACCTTTTTACTAAATGTGTCTTTGTACAATGATTACTCTGTTTTTCAGTTTTCTGGATCTAATGGTGGTTAAAGAAGTTCATCTTGGTGGTAGAGATGCGGAAAAAGACGCCGAATTGGCATCTATGGCAAGACGATACGGCCTTAATCATGAACCTGGCAACGAGTGCGCTATTACTATACTGTATGGTTATGGATTAAGTGATAATCGTTTGTTGTATATTGTATGTCCCCCGGTTGTTTGTAGGTCAGTATTCAATTAATTACTATCCAAAATACATATTTAAAAAAATGCTCGTGAATATGGTACCAGCAATTTTTAGTTAATTTTTGTCTTTCGATGAGAGATGGCGTCTCATTTTTCACCAACTACTTCTATGACTTACTATACAGCGTGTTCCATAAAAGTTAAAATATATTCTAGTTGCTATAAAAACAATTGTTCTTTGTTAGCTCATGACATACAAGGATAGTCCCAGGAGTACCTGGCCTGACCTAGAGATGGCGGTAGCTACTTCAAAATTTCCACTGTTTGAAGACGCCACGTTGTTTAATATTTGTTTGGTAGCCATAATTAGTGAACGTTATCAGTGAAGTTGTAAACATTGAAAAAATTAGTCATTGTTATGTAATACAATACTTTTATTTGAAAGGCGTTGGTCCAACCAATATAAAAGCTGAGCTTGATTCTACTCAGGATAAGACAGAGTTTAAACGAAGACGTACGACCTCTGAAGACCATGTTAAACTAGATGATCGTCGACTGAAAGTGCGCGAACTAGAAGACTTACTAGGTATTTCGAAAAATCGCATATTAACCGAAAATTTCAACATGAAAAAGCTATGCGCAAGATGGGTGCTGCGTTTGGTCACAATGGAACAAAAACAGCGTCGTGAAGATGTTTCCATCGAGTGTTTGGCAATGTTTCACGGAATTAAAGCAGTTTCATAACCATGGATGGAAACGAGGGTCCATCACTTCACACCCGAAATGAAAGAACAATCAAAACAATGAACTGAAAAGGTAGAACCGGCTCCAAAGAAGGCAAAGATTGTTCCATATATAGGCGTCGGTTTTTTTGGAATGCGCGTGGAATAATTTTCATTGACAACCTTGGAAAAGGAAAAACTATCAACGGCGAGTATTATGCGAAATTATTGCAACGTTTTAGTGGAGAAATCAAGCAAAAGGGTCCGCATTTGGCTAAGAAAAAATTGTTTTGATAAAAAACAATGCACTAGCTCACACATCCTTTATTGTAATTGCCTAAATTAATGATTAAAGTTTGAATTGCTACCTTATACACCCTATTCGCCAGATTTAGCTCCCTGGATTATTTTATGGTCCCAGGCTTGAAAAAATGGCACGGTGGTCAAAGATCTTCTAACAATGAAGAAGTGATGTCAGCTATTTTGAGGAGCTTGACGATTTGTGTGGAGTTAAAAGGAGATTACGTTGAAAATGTTGGACCAAGTACTTCTGGTACCACACTAGTACATTCATTATCATCAGCTATGGTAAAACGATGAAGTCGCTATCCTCATACTTCATTTTGTTGGTTTTATCCAATTTTGTTGACTAGAACTCTCCATTTCTGTTTTTGGCTAATTCTGTATCTTCTTTCTATGTTAATTTTTTTTGCAGTTCTTTCTCGATAGTCCTTCTTCATGTTCGTACAGGTCTGAATCTTTTTTTTGCCATCGTAGTGTATGATCTATCCATCTCCATTGTCGCTTCGTACTAATCTATTTTATAAACTTCAGTTATATTCCAAAAGTGATGTAGGATGATTATATAAACCAGTATCACAAGCAAATGTTGCCACTACTGTTTCGCTAGTTACTGGTAGGCCAGCTCTTCAGATAGAGTACTGAATGGATCTCAAGACACTTCCTGGAGATACAGATAGGATTAGTTAAAGATCATTGAAGGTGTTATTGGATTTTTTTAAGGAAATGTCTGTTAGTAAATTATGCTTTCTGTAATTCATCTTTTTAGAACAGTACCTTTCAGCTTTGAAAATTTCCTTTCATATGAATTACTATCCGGTGTTGGGAAACTAAGATCGAGTTGAGTTGATCATGATCTGAATGCTGGAAACTAACCTAGATCAAGTTCATTGTTCGGATCGTAGTTATATGATAGAATCCTTTCTACTCTTCTAGACCGGTGGGTAAATGGATCAGCTGACGGATTGTTTCATTTGTCTATAGTTTATTATTATTAAACTTTAATGCAAAATCCCTGTAAGGGATTAAATAATTGATAACTGCTCAATATCATGTTTTTAATTTAAAATTTCCACCGAAAATTGATCGCGACGTTCTGATTCTCGCTCTGGGTTAGGATCCGCAATCAGCTGATCTACCTGAACCCGGGTTAAGTTTTGCAAAAAGTCCTTTGGTTATGAGTTTTAGTATACTTTATGTAAATACGTTGAACAAGCTAATAGATCTATAAGATACGGTTCTATGTGGATCATTTCCTTATTTTGGGATCATAATCATTTGGACTTCTTTCCAGATGTTGGAGTAGTAGTTAATGCATTGAACAAAAATGTTATGGATGGTTAGGTTAAGTTGCTTCTTTTATCTCAGTTATTATGATTTCATAATGTAGTAGAACCATTTGGTATAGAGTATCCAAAGATTGCCTTATTTCACTTTCTCAATAATCTTTCCATTTATTTTCAGTGTGGATTCTAATTATTAATGAAAAAAATTATTTTTCCATAGAGTATGGTTTAGTGGTCTCTGTTGGTTGATACGTGGCTTATCGAGACAACAAGCACTCTGTGATAGAAAATTATTATGGCTAAGAGAACAATATATGCAACTGTACCATGAGGATGGTTACTGCTGTGGACCATTAGCTGCTGACGCCATTAGAGTAAGGATTTTACCACTTTATATTTAACTGTACGTTCAAATTTAATAGCAACTGTTGAACTTAATGCAAGAGAACATACCTTGTACTGAAGAGGTGCTGTAACCACTAAATCGGTTGTTGTGCTCAACAGTTACCGATTTTGGACTCTAATTCCTCCATAATTACTTGTTGGTATCGAATTAAATATTTTTAGACATCATCCAATCTATAACTTGCTCGAAATTCGGTGCTTTGCCCACCCGGTACGTTAGGCCTAATGCGACACTTCGATAAACAAAATTTTGTTATTTTATCTTTCGCAGTAATAGCGAATCATGTAAAAAATATAGAAACTGTTATTTGCAGATAAAAAATCTCCATATTTCGTTTTTGAACCGAATTCTCGTTCGGTAAATATATGAAATAAACGTTGATCCAATATTTGTTTGTTGATTGTATTGAAACGTTTTATTTGATTTAGTCGTTCGGAGGACGAGACTGGTCAATAGCGGGAGTAACAGGTGGACAAGGGGGAGAATCATCTGGAGCGTTAAGACGAGAAGTATCGATGAAAATAAAGAAAAAACAACTTCTCAGCAATCAGACATTCAAAGTAAGCTATGAATAAAAGGCATTTATAATTACTCTGATATCAAAACATTGATATTTACGCAATAAGATATTTTGAAAATTACAACTTTTAATTGCCTTCATCGTTTCACAATCGACAATTTATAGTTTCTTTGCTATCATCGCGAATTTATAATATCAATGCTTATAAATGCTCTTGATTTTAGGTCTATTCTGTTTTTAAGTTGTTTTCAATAATTCTTAAAAGATTGATGTGAAATTGACGTTCAAAATAATCAAATATTTTGTTAAAGACTAATTTTAGGTCAAAACGTCAATTTTATATCAATCTTATTAACAATTTCACTGCCATGAGTTTATATAGATGTCAACCTGTGTGCCATGCAGTGATTACCAGAATATGACTTTTCTGTTATGTTATATGGTTTTGTTTGTACAAATAGACTGATGTACAACAATTTTTTTCCATAATTTGACAAAAAAATTGTGAACACGAGAGCCGTGTTTAAGGCACCCAGTATGATATCTGATGGAATGTGCCACCGACACGCCTAACGTATCCCTCACAGTTTTTCAGTAAACTTGTAAAAACACTTGGAATTATGGATTATAGGTATATTTGAACAGCCAAGGATAATAACAAAATATAAAATATTCCATAAAATCCACAACTGTTCGTGGAAAACTCTAAAACAGGGTGTTAAACACAATCCGGGCTCTCCAGGACTTTGAGGACAAAAATATAGTAGGTTTGCAAGTACTTCTTACATCTGCGCCTTTTTGTATTACCCTTAGCATCTTTTGGGCAATGGTCTGGCAAATAAAATGATGCAGGTTGTCTGCGATTTACTCCTGGCAGATGATCTAATAGATTTGTTATTACAGATAAACTAAAGTCGTAAAAGTTTAGCTTCGTTGGTGCATCTTGATTATGCATAATATACGCATTTATCAACATAACTTGAATTATGTGAATACCCAGCTTTTTATACCAGCGAAAAGTTTTGTGTTCCCAACTGTAATCACTAATTAGCTGATCACAATGATCTATACCACTTTTTAACTGATTATATTCGTTAATCAGCTGTGGTTTCAGTTGTTCCCTACCTCTCTTGGAAACAGTTGGTACTAAGTCTCCTTCAAATTCCCTGCGATATTTCCACATACATACATATGTTCCATCCTGTAAATACTCGCAATAACTTTGTCTGTTTGTAACAGTTAAAGAAGTTTCTACACGTTTTGATCGTAAAGTTCCAGTCAAATAAGTGTTGACTTGCAACAGATTTTTAGATAATTCGACGCTAGTATAAAAATTATCTAAATAAATCGAGTGACCCATTTTAAATTTATCCTCCAGAAGCTTTAATACCACCTTTTGAACGTGTTTTCTTCCGCCTACATTTTGGTCAGTGGTACCTCCGTATACGAAAATATTTTATATCGTATTTGTGGCGTTTTCCCTTGACATTCTGGCAAAAATTAAGTCTACCTCTCAACGAAACCTTTGATTAATCGATGGACATTTCTTTATGTGGATTATTATACATCTTTCATTCTTGCGTTATAATCAATGCTGTAATTTTATCCATCTTGATTTGTTGGTAAGTGTAAGGCATGAAGAATCAAAAGAAAACGATTTCTGCTCATAATTTTCCCAAATATTGGAATTTGAAATAGAAAGTTGGTTTTCCAATAATCGTTAAGTCTGTTTAGTTTTATCGTACCCATGTGAAATAAAAGCCCGAGAAAACGTTTCAACTCTTCTCTAGTAACATCTTTCCACTGTGTAATGTGTTCTCTATAATGAATTCATAAAACTCATCCGTGGCGAGAATGTTAAAATATTCAACAGGCACCTTATTTTCAATATTAATTTCCAAACTGGTACTCTTACAAATGGTATGTGTTCTCTTCTTGGTATCACTGTTGACCAAGTTTGTCCTTGGGCAACATCCACCTGTGATATACGATCTTGCTGAACATCAACATCTTGCGCCATAGTTTCTTCTGCAACACTTGATAACTCCTAATCAGTAGATTGATTCCTTTGAGTTAATTCGTATTCATCATCCGAATCTTCCAGGGCTCTTAACAACTCTTCGTCAGTTAGTTTAACAGGTTTTCTCTTTTTCGAGGTGGATGGTTCACAGAAATCCTCCATAACCAACAAAATGGTCGCCAAATATCGTCCTACTATTTCGTTAAAACCGACACGTGTGATTTCAACAAATCTGAAAATACTTTTCACAACACAGATTCACGAAAATAAAAAACCACGTACAACTTGTATTACTACAATGCGTAGACTAAATGACCGGACCTATAACGAATCATTATCTGCGTTATCCGGGAATTCCCAACCCGAAATAATTTTTAGAAGATAGGACACAGCAGGCGTGTCTCGGTGGCACCTCATAGATAAGAGGACGGTCACGGTGGGCGTATTGCAGGCGTTGAAAGTTAAAAAAAAACTAAAATCAAGAACATTAAGAAGCATTAATATATCAAAAGGTCTAAGAAATAAGAAACTGAAGAAATTTATGATATCTTAAGTATTTTTGACATGTCTTCCAATATCCCTCCCATCGACATTATTTTGTATTCACCTCATTCTTACAGACTTAGGTACATCATTTGTACTAATCCTTTGTTCTGCCTTAAAAGCAATAACTTTGGATTTTATCAAGTTCAATTTTTCATAAATTGATCAAGATAATAAATATGTAAATAAAAATAATCAAGTATTTTAATGATTCTTTTTTTGGTCACATATTTTGATGCACTTTGTGACGGACGACATTTTTTGTTGTATTATCAGGCGCAAAAAAAATAAACGCTGATGATCTTCCGATCCATGAACATGTCACATATAACTGGGATTTGTTAGATTCATACCATAATATTTCAAAGATTGACTTCAGTCGTTTAAACTTCCTCACCTTGGAATTTTCTTTTTAGCCTAGTCGGATTGGCTTTAAAGAGGGGCTGAGATTTACGAAAACTTTAAGCAGCAAATTTTGCTTCGGAATTCGTTGGAGGGGGGGTTGGTTACTGGTAGTCTAAATTCAAAAAGTAGAGGTATTAGACTTGTTGCTGCATCCGCCAACTTGATTTAAAGGGTTATTTTTTGTCTCTTGAATAACTCGTTAATTTTCAATTTTACACGAAAAATAGTTCACACAAAAGTTGTTTATAATTAAATTTCCTACAATTTTGCTACTTATCAATTCTTCCTAGGATCGATTTTATTCGATTTATACCCGAAAAGAGGGGGTAAACCTAAATATTCTATTTCTATAGCCAAAACGCGCTCCGTTGCACAGTTTCGGTTAGTTTATCTTTTAAAGTATGATTTCTATGGTGCTAACATTTACTCTTAAATTGTGTGTTGGTAACCCAGGCAAATCCAAATAAACAAGCACCATGAATGTCAGATTAAATCCTCGTTCTTCAATAATAACTGCAATCTTATCGAAGCGCTGCTCGATTCAAATCAGTACTTCTTCTTGAACATCGAAAATCTAGTTGATGATCTTCCATTTCCACCCGAGCTGTTTCTCAAGCTGTCTCGCTTTGCTCTTGTGATTGTGAGCGATACTGAAGCGGCGCTCTCTACATAAAATGGTCGTATTCAGCGAATGTAGCGTTTAGCTACCTACGTATTGGTACTTTGTCTAGTTTTTTTTTTAAATTACGATATTCACTCACTTTTGTACGTATATAAAAACGGATATTATAATTCAAAACTAGATTATGCGGATAATTATGCGTTTGATCACAGAACGCAGTTGATTTAACAAATGTCTGATCTTCTTCTGTCTCAGTTTTTATTCACTCTTCTCGGGTATGCTCCAGCCAACAATTCCGCTAGGGCTTCACAACAGTTGTAAAACGTCCGTCGAATGAGACCATTTTCTCGTTCTTCTTCAGTCCTTCCATTCGCAATGTTTCGAATCCTAGTTACATTAAGGCTTTGTCGGAAAAAAAATCGTCTAGGTCGCCGCATTGCTAATGATCGACACGAATAAGCTAATAGAAACTTGTAATTGTCAAAATTTCAATCGTACTTAACCATAGATAAAATTTACGTTTAGCTGTCAGTTGCGTTTTGTTATACCATTTTAAACAAATGAACGTTTAGACTGTTGCATTGACTGATGCATTTCTAGCTTTCCAGTTTGTTGCTTTTTATTATACCACGTTTTATGTCACATGTCACATCCCATGGAAACGAGATAATTGTCTCATTTTCTTCTCGTGGTTCTAAGCTACCTTCCCACCAATTTTCAGTCAAATAGCTTAGGCCGTTCTTGCGTTATAAATAAAGTAACTAACACGATTATATACTGGGTGAGTTTTATGTATTTGTTATTTCGAACCCTAATATATTTTGTGTTTTTAGAAACAAAGATCTAAAGATTTGTTTTCAGTTGATGCAGTTTTTCTGCGCCCCCATTTGGATAAATCTATAAATATGTATATCTATAATCTGGATAGATACTACTTTACAGTAGATCTTGTTATGGGATTTCGGTTAGGATATAAATTATTAAAGATATTCCACATTTCTTGTTGACTTCTACGCCTATCACCATATTATCCTAATAATATTAAAATATCTATAAAGGTAAAATGTAATAAGTACTTCTTAAGGATTTCAAAAAGCGAAAAATATACAGGGTGATCCATTTGTCATAACAAAGTTTATTATTTTTCCGGAAAAAGGAAAGATCTGACACTTGTACACAAAAATTTTTATCGTACAAGTAGTTTCCGAGATAATTGAGGCGTCCCATACATAAAACTCGCTCTGTATATAGTTTTGGTTTTAGTGTTATTTTCGCATTAATGAATTTCTTCATTTTTTATTGTTGTTTCTATTCTTGAAGTACCTGACTACCACCAGAGAACCATTCAAACGTTAGTTTTGTTCGATACTTTTCATATATTCCCAATATTTCTTTTTGATACATTTTGAGTTGAAACAGAATTAATTTTGAATCACAGTTCTGTCATTATCCTTTTCTTAGAACTTCTTCATTTCTATGCTATTTGTATCGTTCTTTCTTCTAATAAAAGCCCTGTCAATATTCTGTAGGCGAAAGAGAAGCCCTCTCACTGATACACATTTTAAAGAAAAATATACTAGATCCACCAAAAACCGTACCACAAAAATTAGTATTTCGTAATTACTTTCTTTAAAATATATGATTCGAAGTTCATTGTCATCTAGAGGAAAACTTCTTTATCACCTTTCATATCTTCATTGATTCTATCCTCGAGTTTTAGATGCTTATCTTGTTTTTAGATTTCATTGTACAAAATTTCCTTTTATCCAATCCAAAGTCCTCAGCCATCCCTTT
Source organism: Diorhabda carinulata (assembly GCF_026250575.1). Classification (NCBI taxonomy): domain Eukaryota; kingdom Metazoa; phylum Arthropoda; class Insecta; order Coleoptera; family Chrysomelidae; genus Diorhabda; species Diorhabda carinulata. The sequence continues at coordinate 3,605,220 of NC_079468.1, forward strand.
TTAGAATTGATAATTTTATTCTTAACACAATATTTTTAAAGAAACAGTTAGATTGGATAAATTTTCAGGATCAAACAAGATTTTTTAATTGTTTTGAAACATTTAAGGACAGAAGTCTACGTACGCAGTTCGTAGAACCGACTACGATGTGTATGGAGAGTAGTTATTGGAGAAACCCCACTCATCATCGTCAATCTACCCCTACGACTTTTTCCGATCACCAACATGACGTTGCAAGGCATCATAGCTTAGGACAATTGGCATATAACACATCCCAACCTAAATTTGACAGGTAAAAATATTAAGGATTAACGATTAAGAGAAAAATTATGGAAATAAATATATTAATGAAATAGGGTGTCTGTATATATGCTAAGTGTTCAAATGTTGTTTGGTTTATCGAGTTTATTGATGTAGATAAATGACTTTACATAACCTCAAAAAAATAAAGATTCTAATGGGAAAAGATCAAACGTTTTGTGTGTCAATTAATTAGACCATTATGTGAAAAGATTAATTCATCGAAAGTATCTTTGACGACAAAAGTTTTAAGCACACGAAGCACTAGACTTGTTGCTACTGTTGTGTTATTAGAGCAACGTAGAACTGTCAATTCTGCATGGTACGCCGGCATTTGTTTGCTAAAAGTGTTCGAAAAAATCAGGGAAACCAATCACAGAAGTTGAATCATTCTCCAACCAGTCAAAACATCGAATTGAAGGATCATACGCTGTACAGTCCGTTTTGGTACCCAATGATTTCAAGGTCAACGATTTTCTACCTGCGAAGACGCAGTTTATGCTTTTAAATCACCTTTTACATAACCTCAAAAAAAAGATTCTAATGGGAAAAGATCAAACGTTTTGTGTGTCAATTAATTAGACCATTATGTGAAAAGATTAATTCATCGAAAGTTTCTTTGACGAGAAAAGTTGTAAGCACACGAAGCACTAGACTTGTTGCTACTGTTGTGTTATTAGAGCAACGTAGAACTGTCAATTCTGCATGGTACGCCGGCATTTGTTTGCTAAAAGTGTTCGAAAAAATCAGGGAAACCAATCACAGAAGTTGAATCATTCTCCAACCAGTCAAAACATCGAATTGAAGGATCATACGCTGTACAGTCCGTTTTGGTACCCAATGATTTCAAGGTCAACGATTTTCTACCTGGGAAGACGCAGTTTATGCTTTTAAATCACCTTTTACATAACCTCAAAAAAAAGATTCTAATGCGATAAGATCAAACGTTTTGTGTGTCAATTAATTAGACCATTATGTGAAAAGATTAATTCATCGAAAGTTTCTTTGACGAGAAAAGTTTTAAGCACACGAAGCACTAGACTTGTTGCCACTGTTGTGTTATTAGAGCAACGTAGAACTGTCAATTCTGCATGGTACGCCGGCATTTGTTTACTAAAAGTGTTCGAAAAAATCAGGGAAACCAATCACAGAAGTTGAATCATTCTCCAACCAGTCAAAACATCGAATTGAAGGATCATACGCTGTACAGTCCGTTTTGGTACCCAATGTTTTTGAGGTCAACGATTTTCTACCTGCGAAGACGCAGTTTATGCTTTTAAATCACCTTTTACATAACCTCAAAAAAAAGATTCTAATGGGAAAAGATCAAACGTTTTGTGTGTCAATTAATTAGACCATTATGTGAAAAGATTAATTCATCGAAAGTTTATTTGACGAGAAAAGTTGTAAGCACACGAAGCACTAGACTTGTTGCTACTGTTGTGTTATTAGAGCAACGTAGAACTGTCAATTCTGCATGGTACGCCGGCATTTGTTTGCTAAAAGTGTTCGAAAAAATCAGGGAAACCAATCACAGAAGTTGAATCATTCTCCAACCAGTCAAAACATCGAATTGAAGGATCATACGCTGTACAGTCCGTTTTGGTACCCAATGATTTCAAGGTCAACGATTTTCTACCTGCGAAGACGCAGTTTATGCTTTTAAATCACCTTTTACATAACCTCAAAAAAAAGATTCTAATGGGAAAAGATCAAACGTTTTGTGTGTCAATTAATTAGACCATTATGTGAAAAGATTAATTCATCGAAAGTTTATTTGACGAGAAAAGTTGTAAGCACACGAAGCACTAGACTTGTTGCTACTGTTGTGTTATTAGAGCAACGTAGAACTGTCAATTCTGCATGGTACGCCGGCATTTGTTTGCTAAAAGTGTTCGAAAAAATCAGGGAAACCAATCACAGAAGTTGAATCATTCTCCAACCAGTCAAAACATCGAATTGAAGGATCATACGCTGTACAGTCCGTTTTTGTACCCAATGATTTCAAGGTCAACGATTTTCTACCTGGGAAGACGCAGTTTATGCTTTTAAATCACCTTTTACATAACCTCAAAAAAAAGATTCTAATGCGATAAGATCAAACGTTTTGTGTGTCAATTAATTAGACCATTATGTGAAAAGATTAATTCATCGAAAGTTTCTTTGACGAGAAAAGTTTTAAGCACACGAAGCACTAGACTTGTTGCCACTGTTGTGTTATTAGAGCAACGTAGAACTGTCAATTCTGCATGGTACGCCGGCATTTGTTTACTAAAAGTGTTCGAAAAAATCAGGGAAACCAATCACAGAAGTTGAATCATTCTCCAACCAGTCAAAACATCGAATTGAAGGATCATACGCTGTACAGTCCGTTTTGGTACCCAATGTTTTTGAGGTCAACGATTTTCTACCTGGGAAGACGCAGTTTATGCTTTTAAATCACCTTTTACATAACCTCCAAGAAAATATTTTAATGCGATAAGATCAAACGTTTTGTGTGTCAATTAATTAGACCATTATGTGAAAAGATTAATTCATCGAAAGTTTCTTTGACGAGAAAAGTTGTAAGCACACGAAGCACTAGACTTGTTGCCACTGTTGTGTTATTAGAGCAACGTAGAACTGTCAATTCTGCATGGTACGCCGGCATTTGTTTACTAAAAGTGTTCGAAAAAATCAGGGAAACCAATCACAGAAGTTGAATCATTCTCCAACCAGTCAAAACATCGAATTGAAGGATCATACGCTGTACAGTCCGTTTTGGTACCCAATGATTTCAAGGTCAACGATTTTCTACCTGCGAAGACGCAGTTTATGCTTTTAAATCACCTTTTACATAACCTCAAAAAAAAGATTCTAATGGGAAAAGATCAAACGTTTTGTGTGTCAATTAATTAGACCATTATGTGAAAAGATTAATTCATCGAAAGTTTCTTTGACGAGAAAAGTTGTAAGCACACGAAGCACTAGACTTGTTGCCACTGTTGTGTTATTAGAGCAACGTAGAACTGTCAATTCTGCATGGTACGCCGGCATTTGTTTACTAAAAGTGTTCGAAAAAATCAGGGAAACCAATCACAGAAGTTGAATCATTCTCCAACCAGTCAAAACATCGAATTGAAGGATCATACGCTGTACAGTCCGTTTTGGTACCCAATGATTTCAAGGTCAACGATTTTCTACCTGCGAAGACGCAGTTTATGCTTTTAAATCACCTTTTACATAACCTCAAAAAAAAGATTCTAATGGGAAAAGATCAAACGTTTTGTGTGTCAATTAATTAGACCATTATGTGAAAAGATTAATTCATCGAAAGTTTCTTTGACGAGAAAAGTTGTAAGCACACGAAGCACTAGACTTGTTGCCACTGTTGTGTTATTAGAGCAACGTAGAACTGTCAATTCTGCATGGTACGCCGGCATTTGTTTACTAAAAGTGTTCGAAAAAATCAGGGAAACCAATCACAGAAGTTGAATCATTCTCCAACCAGTCAAAACATCGAATTGAAGGATCATACGCTGTACAGTCCGTTTTGGTACCCAATGTTTTTGAGGTCAACGATTTTCTACCTGCGAAGACGCAGTTTATGCTTTTAAATCACCTTTTACATAACCTCAAAAAAAAGATTCTAATGGGAAAAGATCAAACGTTTTGTGTGTCAATTAATTAGACCATTATGTGAAAAGATTCATTCATCGAAAGTATCTTTGACAATAAAAGTTTTAAGCACACGAAGCACTAGACTTGTTGCCACTATTGTGTTATTAGAGCAACGTAGAACTGTCAATTCTGCATGGTACGCCGGCATTTGTTTACTAAAAGTGTTCGAAAAAATCAGGGAAACCAATCACAGAAGTTGAATCATTCTCCAACCAGTCAAAACATCGAATTGATGGGTCATCCGCCCTACAGTCCTTGTTTGACACCTATTGATTTCTTATTCTCGCAGATTCAAAATAAATTTCGACCTAAACGATTTTCTACCCCCGAAGACACAGTTTATGCGTTCAAATTACATGTTTCGGAGGTATCTCAATCTGAAAAAAGCTTGTATTGATCTTAATGGAGAACATTTTGAAAAATATAATAAAGCCATATCCAATTATAAATATTTGTCCATGTCGAAACTTCAATAGCATTCCTCATAACACATAATAGATATGGGCGAATTATATTTTGCAACGTATGTTTAAAACGAATTCCAATAATGAATTTGTTCAAAATTGGACATGAGTCGAAAATGTGACTCAATATAATTATTGAAATAACTCAATTTATCGGAAAAGACGCCAATTTCGACCACTAATTGAACGAGGAATAATATATCTTCATTCAAATATCGCGTTAGAAGATTTGGAATAACTAAATTGGAATTTCTAGAACCAGTTTCAGTCAGTCTTCGAAGACGATAACTTGGTTACCGAAATGCGCATTAGTGTTGGTGTAGTGGTAGATCTGAAATAAGTTGAACGATAACAGTGAATGAAAATACCCCATGGAAACCAAAATTTTGATTATTGTTTGGAATAAACTTAAAACAAAATACCTATAGGACAAAAATGAAAAAATTAAATGTTAAATTTCATATTTTTTAGGGATAGACATGGTTCAACTGAGCACTTATGGCATGGCAGACATCCTCGAGTTGGTTCAATACTCTATGACACCCAATTGGATTTCGTTGATTTCGTTACACTTTTCCGTTCCTTCAGGTAATTCATATCATTTTTTTTTTCGCCATTTTATTCAATAAATTGTCTAATGTGTAATGCACTTCATTTCAATTGCACTAGTGTAGAATTGAAAAATTGTATGAATTAATTACGTTACCAAGTGAGTAGTGCAATCTTGAGACATGATTTTACATAGTTACTTACCTAGTGTATCCAAGCACGCTCTTGATTTGAGCAACCAGTATTGAGCGGCTTGGACAGCCCTATCGTTTCCTAGATACAGATCTTTTGTTGTTCAAAGATATCATAGTTCTACATAAGAAAGTCTAGTTTTTCTTCAAGTTTAAGTATATTATGATCTCCAAGCATGAAGACGGTAAACCTTGGATGCGATGAATATGACCTCAAAGAAGGTTTTACTGGAATTCAAAAGTTGGGGAACTACGCGCGACATGTTTCCTGTTGTTTCCTGTTAAAAGGAGGCGCTATCCCACTTACTGGGAACATTTTTTGCAGTGATGTGTGTTTCAGGCGTCAGGTACCGTCTTATTCGAGGTAACATCAACTTGTTTTTTGCATAGACGAAACTGCTCCAGACTAGAACAGCGTATTCTTATTTTGAGAAACACAATCCGAGTTCTGTGGTTCGAAGGTTTTGCACCTCATCTGCATAGTATGTTGTTGCGAAAGAAGTCTGTATGCAGTATTTCTGGGATTCTGTCCAGAATGAATCCCAGACATTTTGGATTGGTAGTTAAACGTCGTAAATAGATATATGTAACTGGAATTTAATATAGAGAAGTCTGATCGTTATTTATAGCCCACTTGTTGGTCAGTTTTTTGCTGAATCATTTCCCCGAAACATTCAACTTTTATATATTTCTATTAGTAGGAAATAATGTTTTTTTTTCAAGTAATTTTTTAACTTTAACCTCAACTGTAGTCTTCATACTCTATGGAATATTATTTTTCAGTTTATTAATTAGAAAGGACCTTAGAGATCTATTTGAACAATTAGCAATATCCTACCGAAGCATGGCTGTGAATACTATTAAGTTAAATGGTGTTAAATCGAAAGTGGCGCAACAAAAAAAGCCACAAAAATTAGGTATGTTAACAAAATATAACAAAAAAGTATCTTAATAAGTGTGTCATATTTCTTTGTTTCTTTATTTTTTGCCCACCCTATAGTTTATGCGATTTATAACAAATAAAAACAATACGGCCCTCTTTTCCTTTTATTATTTTAGTGCACAATTTTTGGTTTTCTGTGTAATAATCTTGACAAACAATCGTCGTCCACAGATGTGGACTGAAAGTAGGACAGGGCTTTCTGACTTCCCTCTACAATATGTCCCACAACATTTCAATCATCGTCTATTTGGTTCCATTAGTTTTTCAGGATACTCCAAAGATGTGAAGTGAATGTAGGACAAGGCTTTCTGACTTCCCTGTCCAATCAATCCCAAAACAAATCAATCGGGCTGAAGTCGGGCGACTGTAACGGACGCATCAGTACTTTCAATAGATTCTTCCTTTCCAATTTTTTCAAATACTCTTTGCACAGCTTCGAGGAATGATTGTGATCATTTTCATGTTGGAAGACAGAAGATTATAGCCGGTATTTTTGATAGCCTCCAAATTAGGCAACTCACGAAAGATACTCTATTTATAAATTCTATAACTGAGTTAAAACTAGCTGCTACAATTGATAAATATGAGCGTAATACTTCAATTCCTCCAAAGTAACCTTCTATCAGGGTTTCTAGGATACGATTATGATGTCTGACTATTGACGTCTACACAACAGAGAGGAATGTTGAGAATTTCAAGATTAATTTGGTTGTATATGAATATAAACTGTTTATGGTGAATTATTTAAAAAAAAAAACACACAATTTAATATTAATAAATATCAAACAAAGCAGTACCTTTGTCTCGTTTGTAACACCCACAATAATTCAAATTCCTCTGCCGATTGTGATTGAATTCGAATGTTTTTTTTTCTCTTTCATTAAAGTACCTGACTAAATTCATATTTAGTTTGTTAGACTTCAATTTCGATCAATTTTCAACAATAACATTGATTAATTTATCGTTTTTTAGGTTTACTGACACGGAATAGTAGATCAGAAATGGAAGGCGCCGTGACCAATTCCCAAAAAAAGATTTTCGACGCTATCGCCGCAGCAAGCATCTTCACGAATTGCGCTGGAATTGATACAAATAATTCTCAAGTGATAACTATGTCTACGTTTACAAAATTTTTGGAAACTAGGCAAATGGAAGTATGGAGTGAGGAGCAAGTTAAAGCTTTGATTTACGTGAGTTTGTATCGAATATTTTTATAAAAATCCGGCTCGAAAGTGCAATGATGATATTTTTACAAAGATCGAGTACTCACAGTGGGTTACTTTCAAAACAAAAGGAAAATAACGTTAAGGAGCTTGTGTCCATATAGAAAATTTTCAAATGTAAAAAATTAGTTAGAATCCTTATTGTCCTGTAATTTAAATGTAGTAAAACAAGGAATTCAAGTATCATCTATTTTTGACACGCAAATTTTCGCAAAATAATCCTGTCAGAGGTTACTAGAACTGGTTTTCCGAGTGAATTTTCATCCCCAACATAATATACGAGGATGGTCCAAGAAGTACCTGATCCGACAGAAATTTTGTGAAAAAATAAATTTATTTTTCGACGTAATCTCCTTTTAGCTCCATGAACTTTTCCCAGCGATGTTCAATGAGTTCGATACACATCACCTCTTCATTGCTGGAAGATCTTTGACCACCGAAACATTTTTTTTAACCTGGGACTAGAAAAAAAAATTGTGTGTGTCAGCTCCGACGCACGACTGGAGTTTACTCCTTAAGTTCGATAGTCTAACCAGACGCAAAAAGAGTTTATTTAACTTAAAAAAAGTTTGGTTGATTGCCAGAATATTTTGGGCTTCCTTCATTAAATTTTTTTTAATCTGTAAGCTCGCTGTCTCTCGGCTGGAGTTTTTGGAGGTTTAGATTTTTTCCTAGTCAAACATATAAAAAAAAAATTAGAAAATTTATAAATGCATAATTATAAAAATGGTTATAAAAAGATAATTATGTCACATACAATAATAAATAGTACATGAAAATTATTTAAATAAGCTAAAAAATAACTTTTCGAAAGAAAATTATATAAAACCATTATTATAATGAAAAAATTTTGTCGATTTTTCTGATAATATTATCGAATTATTGACTACAGAAGTTAATATTTAAAAATTATTTATAAAATAAATCATAATAACGTGAAAGAATTTATAGACATCGACAAAAAAATTAATTTTTGGTTAGATTAGAAATTTTCTATTTTATGTGGATGCGCTCGATAATTCATATTGGGTTGATTATCTAATTTTATGTGTTGTTTTCAAATATATATTTATATGAACTACATCGATAATTATTAAAATATTTAATAAATACAAATTGCACATGCTCATACATATTATACATGAATTATAACGTACCTTGCAACCACGTGTTTGTTAGATGTTCCGGCATTATCATCTACACCTCTTTCTGCCATAGTTATTTGAAAATACTTTTAGTTCACTTTAGCGGAACACAATGATAAAAATTAAAATTTCACAATAACAATATTAATTATTGATATTTATAATAAAAACAGCAATATAAGTATGTCGAAACTGACAAATTAGAAAGTTGCGCATCATAGGGTACGCACCAAAAACGTAACGAGGTCATTCATCGATAGATTTTACTCCTCACATTTTTCTCATACCGGGCCTCTTATATATGCAAATCGATTCTTAAGGAGTAAACTCCAATAATCAGAAGGGGTTGAATCTGGTGAATAGGGTGCATGAGGTAGCAATTCAAACTTTACTTCGTTAATTTTGGCTGCAATAACGGATGTGTGAGCTTTGTCTCGATGAAACAACACTTTCTTCTTAACCAAATGTGGCTGTTTCTTCTCTCAAACGTTGCAATAACCTTGCCTGCATATGGAAGGTCTTTGCCTTGTTTGGAGCCGGTTATCTCTTTTAAGTCCATTGTTTTGATTGTTTTTTTGTTTCGGGTGTGAAGTTATGGACCCACGTTTCCTCCCTAGTTATGAAACAGTTTTATTTCTGTAAAACATTGCTAAACACTTGATGGTAACACCTTCACGACGCTGTTTTTGTTCCATTGTAAGCAAACGCGGCACCCGTCTAGCGCGCAGCTCACTCATATCCATATTTTCAGTTGATATTCGAAGTACCTCCCTTTTTGGAATGTCTACTATGTCTACCAGCTCGCCCACTTTCAGGCGACGATCATACAGTATTACTTAGTGGATTTTGCTCAACAATTCTGGAGTTGTCGCCTTCTTTGGTCGAAGACTACATTGCTGGTCTTCGCAGGCCGTACGGAGCAGTCTCACTTAGAGTAGAAACTAGTTCAGCTTTTTCCATGTTTACAAATTACTGAAAACGTTCACTATTGAGGGCTGCCAAACAAATACTAAACAACGTGACTCCTTCAAATTTCAAACATATGCTGTATAGATTGTGTACTTTTAAACAACTACCGCTATCTCTAGGTCAGTCCAGATACTTCTGGGACCATCTTCGTATTGTCCGAGAAAAATATTACAAACAAAAAATCTTTATCGTAAATTTTGAGGTTATGTGCCAAAGGAAGCTAAAGTTAATCTAATCAATACAAACGAATTCTACGAGGGTTTGGGCATGAATCTTTTTTCTTACAGATATGTAAACTAATCACAAACGTGTGAAGATTCAGCAGGCGTAGTGTCTTTACGGATGATTCTGTAATGCTGGTAGAGCTGTGAAATCAGTTTATGATTGTCGTAGAAGCCCATATTGAGCTCACATCTCCGAAGAAGAAATACGATGGAATGTCACCAGTGGTAACCATTGGGAATAATCCCTTTCCACACCGTAGCTTCTTACCCTTGTGAATAATGCGTTTCTAGATGCCACTTCCCCTTATTAACCTGTCTTCTTCCATGAACTGATTTATGATGGCTCGTGCCACGTCGGTCCTCAGACTGACTATCGTCCCCAAGGTTTCTGATACTTTCCTACCCACCGCGTACGGAAATTCTACTAGTTCACAGTCCTTCGCATTTATCTCTTATTGGAGGAAGTAAACATCAAAAAAGAGGCAAAATTTGAGAATTTCTGAGCCGAAGGACAAATCAAGATGACACAAAGTCCAATCAATTCAGGAGAGCCCCAGGAAACTTTTTGAAAATCGAAAAAATACATTCTGAAAAGTGCATCTCAACATTTACTACTCGAGGGTTTTCGAGATCGCTGAAAAAAATCACAAAAGAAAAGGTCTACAAGGTGCCTGGTGCAAAGGTGGCCGACATCTACGTCGTCTACTACAGTCCTGCGTAAACCCGTTATGAAAACAGCCGAATATACGAAAATGTATTGATATCTAGTTAGAATAAAATTGTGAAAATCGAAAAATTGGAGTATCGAGCCATCATCAAGTACCTGTATTTAAAAGGGTTAAGAGGTAAGCAGATTAACGAAGATATGCTTAATACTCTTGGTGATCAATGTCCTTCGTATGCGACCGTGAAAAATTGGACTGCAAACTTCAAAAGAGGTAAATTTTCCATTGAAGATGATGACCGATCGGGAAGGCCAGTTTCTGTGTCAGTCCCCGAAAATATCGATGCAGTTCATGACATGATTTTATCAGACCGTTGAATTGGGCTAAAACGTTAATTTGGACATGAGAAAAATTGCTGCAAAATGGATCCCCAAATGTTTGAATGTTGTCCAAAAGCGTGCAAGGGTAGAAGCATCGCGTTCGATCTGTGCTCGATTTGAAAACGACGTAGACTTCTTAAACCGAATTGTTACTATGGTTGAGACTTGGGTACGTTTCTACGATCCAGAAACAAAGCAACAATCTATGGAATGGCGACACTCTGGTTTTCCAAGACCTAAGAAGTTTCGTGTCCAAAAATCTGCTGGAAAAGTTCTTGCTTCAGTTTTTTGGTATTGCTATGGAGTAAGCAGTATTGATTCTTTGGATAAGGGTAGAACAATAACTGGAGATTACTATTCGACATTCTACGGGAAAAAATTTGAAAGGAAAGACGCGGAAAGCTATCCAAAGGTGTTTTGTTTTTGCAGGACAACGCCCCTGCACATAAATCTCATGTTGCCAAAAAATTCGTGATTTAGGGTTTGAATTACTAGAACATCCCCCTTATTCACCAGATTTGGCTCCGGCCGACTATCATCTCTTTCCTCAACTGAAAAAAAGTTTGAAAGGTCGTAAATTTCCTTCCAAAGAGGAGGTAATAGAAGCTGTGGAGGTCTGGTTTGCAAAGTAAGAAGAAACATTGTTTTTTAAAGGTCTAGAGACGTTGTAAGTTCGCTGTAATAAATGTATCCAATTAAGAGGAGAATATATTGAGTAATAAAATATTTTGAGATTGAAATTTAGTTTGGTTCTATAGTAGGCTAAAAATTGTTCGAGATTGCTGAAAACGAATATCAGCGATGATCTGCGAAGTACACCAACACCAACTGATTGATTTTACTGTCCTCACTGTATGCTATTACCAGCCATCACACAAGCATTGGTTGTTTTGTCACGATCCGTTCATTTATCTACAAGAAAAAATATTTGTCTTAACTCTCATTAGAATTAGAATCAGAAAATTCAGCTGCCCCTTTGATTTACAGCAGAGATTTTATTTTGATAAGATTAATTCTTCTCGACAATCTTTAATTCGCTTATTTCACGTATCATCATACGTCGAATGGGACTGTTTTCCAAAAAAAAATTGTCGGAATATAAACTTTTGTATGAAATTATTTGATATCGTTTTTTTCTTTTTTCAGCGACACGAGCCTGACCCGACCCTTCGAGCCCAAAATTGTCTATCATTCGAAGGATTCGCCAGATACCTAATGGATAAGGATAATTTTGCTTTTGTTTCCGAAAGACAAGTCCCCGGTGAGAGTGATATGACGCGTCCATTATCTACTTACTATATATCATCGTCTCACAATACCTACTTGACAGGTCATCAGCTAAAAGGAGAATCGTCCGTTGAATTATATAGTCAGGTAAAACTCACAGTTTTATTTAAAAAAAAATATATTTTTTTTTGACTGGTATTTTGTTGTAGGTTTTACTGACTGGTTGTAGATGTGTCGAATTGGATTGCTGGGACGGAGACGATGGGTATCCGATGATATACCACGGACACACTTTTACAACAAAAATACCATTTAGCGCTGTGGTGGAAACTATTGATAAGAACGCCTTTGTTACTTCCCCGTATCCTGTGATCCTTTCGATAGAAAATCATTGCTCCTTACAACAGCAAAATAGAATGGCGCATATATTTCAGGTGAGCGACCGACATTCATTTTTACAATTTTTCGGCGATAATTTTTGATTCACTATATGATATTTATTTAAACAATTTTTAAATGATGTTGTATCAAACGTACGGAATTTATTTATACACTAAACTAGCCACTCAAACTTACTATTAAACACTTATCTAATTCTTAACACACTAATTTATTTAAACACAACTTTTTACTTTTTAATATTTCGATGTGTACACTATGATATTAAATTACTTACTAACTCTGGCTACTAAACTGTTTATATCGAACAGCTTTCTATATAATTCGGATTCTAGAACACCGTAAACAATAAATAACTCCATCTAAGATACTGTCTTCATGAAAACAGTGATAACGTAACCTGAGCTTATAAAAATACTAAAAAGAATTTGCCGCTGCATAAAAAAACTTGAAGTAAATAGATATATGTACCAGGCGCATCCACCTAACTTTATTATATTCTATCAAGATACTAGAACAGGAACGGTAACACGATCTATGTCAGGGGACAAGTTCATAACAATATCGATTCTGTAAACAAAAACTACGTTTCTTTATATTTTTAGATACTTTATTTATTATTACATAAAGGACTATGGAAAATCGTTTATAATAATCATTTTCGCGACGAAAATTTTAAGAATTGAAGAGAATTTTGGAAAATTTCACGATGTCACATTCGTGAAATTGGGTACCCGAAATTCTTACTGAACAACACGAAACAACATAAGGGCAATGCACTTCAGTTTTTGACACGCTGTAATGACAATGACGATTTTTTTTCTCGTATAGTAAGGGGGTATCTTACGACACCCCAGAAACTAAACTGCTCTAATGGAAGGAAGACACACTAACGAAAGTTAAGCCTAAACAAATCATGACAACTAGAAAACTTGAGTGTACCATTTTTTGGACTGAGAGACCATTAAGAAAATGAGCTGCGGAATACAGAGCAAGCGCCGAAGATTACTGACAAAAGGTGTTCTCCTGCAGGAATTTAGCTGGAACGTATTTGATCATCCTCGCTCCTACCGTCACCTCTTCTTACACCTAAAATTTTTCCTTGGTGGTCAACACCTCAACGATGATGACGAGCTGAAAGAGTACAGGCGCGATCTTCTACCACGCTATGAAAAGTGCCCGCAAAATTTCGAAAATTATGTAGAAAATTAGTTCAACAGTTGTTGGTTTTTTTAATAAAAAGTATTTTTTGGCTATCTGTACACATTCTTTTTAATATAACCAAACTAACCTACTTTGGAAATATACCTAAGAGGTCTGGCTATTAAACAACGTTTTTTCCATTGGCCGAAGCAACGCTGGAAGTCTTCTTTGGTGAGGTCCTTCAGGAGCTCGGCCGTTTTTTGCTTTACCGCTTCCAGCGACTCAAATCGGGTACCATTCAGAGCAGATCTTTTTCTAACCTTTCAAGGAAATCTGAACAGACTTGTGGACGCAACAGCTTTTGGTCAGGAGTCAGATTTTTTGACACCAACTTCGCACAGACTTTTGTCATGGAAAATTTTTCTTTATCGATGTTTACAGCGTCGGCAATCATCCAGATGCTCATTTGGTTGATTTGGGTCACAGTTTCCGAGTCAGTAACCAAACAGTCACAGGACATCCTGTGACTGATCTGACTTGATTGAATTCTATATATTTTTGAAAAAATGTTTTGATTAAATCGAATATTTTTCAGAGAATTTTCGGAGAGAAATTGGTTACCTCCTTTCTATTCGAATCAGATTACAGTGACGAACCGTGTTTACCTTCTCCGGAGCAGCTCAAGCATAGGATTTTAATAAAAAATAAAAAATTGATAATGGAGGCGCCGCCACCGTTAACTATTACAACTATGACATCGGTGAGACCGGGAAGTGGAGGAATAAGACATTCGGTACCGGGAAGAACCAGTTCAATAATCAGCAACACCAGTAGCAGTTCTTTCAACGACGATTTCAGTGACGATGATTACGATGATGAAGACGATGAAGACAATATTGACGGTAGGAGTGTTATTTTTATCGTTTTGTTTGATATAAAGTAGATAAATAATTTTTTATCTTTTAAGATCCACCAAAATTTTGTAACGGACTTGTTTGCATTATGAATGATTGATAGCAATTATTTCTTCTTAAATTTCCAGTGATTACAGTTTGGATTTCATCTGGCGTTCGAATTTATCTTTTCGGGGCCGATGTCACAATGTGAATCGCTTAAAAAAATTCCTTTTTCCCAATTTTATGTTGTTTGTTTCGAAAAATCTTTTTTTTACGATGGTTTATAGGAATTTACATACTAAGAAAATATTAAATTCTACTCGTGTTCGGACATTCCATCCCATCTGAATCGACAAATCCCAAAAGGCCAAAGAGTGTCAACCATGTTGATTTCCCAGAAGAATAAAAATGAAAAAGTGACATTTAGTTATTTTCGTTTGGAAATTTCATAGTCTTTGAACAAATTCATCAATAAATATCCATTTCAAGGTGAATTTGACGAAACCATATGTTGATTTCGGTATTTGTAGACAAGATTAACTGTCATCGTACTTTTCCGTGCAAGTTTTACTAACTACTTTTCATTTGATGTGACGAAAAATCATTTTTTGAAAAATTAAACTCCTTAAAGTTGGTAACTAAGTACTTTAGCTTTTTACTGATAGAGAGCGTTGCTTTATTTTTTGAATAACTTATGTTAGTGCTGTACTTCACCGTTTGTCACGTGATACTTGTCACATTGACGTAACTTTGGAATCAAGTAATGCTTGATATTTATTAAAGCCCCTAGTTGTGGGTTAATTTTAAATGGAGTACATGGAGTGCTTGGAGTCTACTGCGACTCCCAGAAAATGTCAAGTTTATGATGCTGATTACTTAACAGAGCGCAGGTGTCAGATTTGATGCTTCCCCTCAAATATGAGCAATGTTCTGGTCGGCCTACTGAAGTTGATGATGACCAAATCAAAGTCATAATTGAAGAGGATCGTCATATAACTGTTCGACATGTTGCGAAGATACTACATGTATCGTAAAAATGAAACCAACACTTTCTTGAAAAGAATCATAACTGGTGATGAAAAATCAGTCCTGTTTAGTAACATAGTTCGAAAATGATCATGGAAACTACATCGAAAGCTGAAAAACAAAAAAAAAGCTCATGATTTCAGTATGGTGACATTACAAACGTGTTGTATTTTTTGAGCTGCTTCCAAGGAACCAAATGATCGATTCTGATGTTTACTACCAACCATAAATGAAACTGGTTGAAGCAATCAAAGGAAAAAGGGCCATAATTGACAACTTTGGCCTTTGGCAACTCGTGGGAAACTATTGAAGCTGCAAAATTCTTTGAATGGTCAAACTTACACCAATAACGATGACCTTCAATCTCACCTGGTTCAGCCATTGGACGAAATGGAAAATATATAATTGATTGAAAACTATTCTTTGTTAAAAAAAATGTTTTATTTTATACTACAAAACCGAAATTACTTTGTCGCCAGCCAATAAGTACAATCGATGAGTTTTCGTGAAAATAATTGCATACACAACTCGATAGAAAGTAAATTTCTCACACTAGTATGTTGTTCAACTCAACTAGTGCTTCGTTTAGAAAATGTAAACTCATACAAAATCGATTACTGTTTCTCCAAGGGTGTGAATCTCCAAATGAATGAATTTCAAGAAACAAAACTCAATTCTTTCTTTTTTGTTATTTCTACTTGACAAATTATAAAAATATGTCTTTATTATAGAGAAACCAGTTCATGGAATGAATTTAACAGATTCACCTCGACCGTTTGGAGTATCGCACGCCGTTTCCAAAACGAGTTCTCAGAAAAGAGTTGCTCCAGATGATAAATTGAAGAAAAAGAGTAGTCAAATTTCCAAGGAATTGTCCGACTTGGTTGTTTATGTACAAGTGAGTGAAATAGATTTTTAACTCTGTCATTTTGTTGAGTAACTTATTAACTAATTTCTATAAAGCCAATTGACAACTTTCGGAAACCTCCTTCTTTTCTTAATGTATTGTTATAATATTTATTTTCATGTTTTTTTGAGCTGGCACAATGATACATCAGATTCAACACATAGTCCACTCAAATTAGACATTTTCCAGATAAATTTTCCCCACAGCAACGAGACCAGTCGATTCCCAAGTATTTTGGGCATCTGAAAGCGAATTTGAGTTACCGCAGTCTCGAAAATGGGGGGGAGCGGAGATATTGGCATATATATACCAAAAATCGATAGTTCTACACTTATTTCCCTATTTTGCGAGAAAACTATGTGTCCCAGCGAAAAATTTAACCTAAACGAGTTGTAGATAATTAAATTTTCTCCAACTTCGCCATTGAACATTTGTCATATATTGCATAGTTAAGCCGCTAGAGGGCGCGCAGAAGATTTCAAAACACAGTTCTTGCGTTTTATGAAAAACTATGCTTTTTCGGGGAAATAATACATGGCAATGAATCATACAAAATTCCCCACAATTTTGTCCGAAACTTTTCTCTGAATTCCAAGATTTATTGGTCTCAATAGTTTTTTTTTGCAAAAAGTCAATATTTAAAAAGTTATAGTATATATAATGCAAAATTGGTGTTTTTTCTCACTTTATCAGTCATTACTTGGTTCCTACGTGACGTAGAAAGATTTAAAGCAGCTCATTTCAAACGTTAAAGCCTAAGTTTCAAAATGAGATGTGGTGGATTTTTTAACTATCACCTGTCAAAAAGTTACAGAAGTTTGAATGTACGAATTTTCATTACAAAAGCACCGTAATTTGTTTATAAGTGTTTTAAGGGTATAGAAATTTAAAAAAAAAGAGATGCACCTTCTAGTAGCACAAAGTGCTAATCAATACAAATATTTTTATCACTTGGTTGTAGTTAGGCAGGTTTTAAACTGCCGATCAGAGGCTAAAGTGCGCGCCCGCGATCTGAGGTCCACCCGCGATTACTTCTTTACATTAACTTGATTAAAGCTAATTTTTCATGGTCTCAGAAATATATTAATATTGGAATATATTTATCACTTCATTGTTTTATTGCATCGTGCAAATATCTATTTGTTAATTTATAAACCAAGCTATTAAATTCAATCGTTTGTTGTATCAGAATTATTCTTGCGAGTATTATTTTAGACGTATAATCTCCACAATTATATGAATTATTACTTATATGTACGTGTAAACTCGTGTAAAAAGTGATGTCATTCAAATATGTGACCTGTATGTGACTTATAATGACATACGCGATAGAGACCGGAGCAGAGAACACCATAACTTAGCGGGACACACATTATTTGACCATAAGAGAAATGATGAAATAAGGAAAAGAAACCGAATATATCCCGATCACCACCTACAAGATGGTATGAAAGCTGGGCTTCATCATCCCAGCTGCAGCTAGGCAACCATTGATGCAAACACAGGACAAGTCCTAACGTACGATGAAGAAGATATACGTGTTAGCAAGACTTTATGGAAGTAGAACAACGTCAAATTCTATCAGTACCAACAACGTCAAATTCTATCAGTGCCACCAACGTCAAATTCTATCAGTGCCACCAACGTCAAATTCTATCAGTACCACCAACGTCAAATTCTATCAGTTCCACCAACGTCAAATTCTATCAGATTCCATATTCTAAGAGCTTTCCATGCTACTCACGAGCTAATTAACATTTTAAAATTGCAACGTAACAAATTAAATCAGAAAGATTTTAGATTTGAGACGGATGAAACTATTTTAGTTCAAAAAAAAGTGGCTTCGTTGTACCCACTAGCTCATGAATTGTAAATGTAACAAATATAACACGTGTAAAACCGATTATGGTACGAAAACAATGAAATAATAAATATATTTTAATATTAATATTTTTTGAGAAAAAAAAATTAAGTTACTGTAAAAAAATGATCGAGGGCACGCAGTTCTGATCGCGCAGTTTAATATCTACATAACTTTACAACCAAGGGTCGAAAACATAATTTGAAGTGGTCGAAATGTTTGTATTGATTAACACTTTAATCTGCTAGAAGGTTCATTTCTTTTTTTTAAATTTCTATACCCTTAAAACACTTATAAACAAATTACTGTGCTTTTTTCATGAAAATTTGTACATTCAAACTTCTGTAACTTTTTGACAGTTAATAGTTAAAAAATCCACCACATCTCATTTTGCAATTTAGGCTTTAACGTTTAAAAGGAGCTGCTTTGAATCTTTCTACGTCATGTAGGAATCAAGTAATGACTGATAAAGTGAGAAAAAACACCAATTTTGCATTATATATACTATAACTTTTTAAATATTGTTTTTTTGCAAAAAATGATTGAGACCTTTTTTGTAGATCTTTTTAAAACACATCTTTTTTATTTAAAACTTTTTTCATATCTCTCTTTGTTTAAGAGTTATAGCTTTATAAACAATTAAATTGTTTATTATAAATTACAAGATTTGGACTCTAGAAAAATTGATTCTACGTATCAAAAAACAAAAACTGAGAGGAGTTCGAAACGACTACGTGACCCCCCCATAACTGCCGTAATAAATATGTAAAATTCTAATTAATAATTTTTAATTATATAATAAATTATTAAAACCCCTAAAATAAATGGATTTTTACTGTACAACATCAATTATAGGTATGATCAATTTTGTCACTTTCTTGTTTTAAAATTATATGGAATTTTTAGCAGCTTTTCGGTGTCTAGTAAATAATAATAACATCGAAAGACTCCTGCTTTGTCTAGAAGTGAAAATTTTTATCGCTTTTATTCTTTAATGTCGTTATTAATGATTATAGGCTATAAAATTTCGAGGTTTGAACACAATTTCCCCGAGCAGCTCAGTGAAACAAAGACAGAAAACCATCGCTTGCTCAGTTAGCTCTAGCGCTACGTCCGGGATAAGCTCCTCTTCAAATATCAGCTCAGGAACCGCAAACGAATCAGATAATACAATTTTCGAAAGCGAGATTCAGAAACAGCGTCCCAACGTTCATTTACCATGTTATCAGTGCTCTTCGATTAACGAAAATACTGCTAAAAAGTTGTGTCGGTAAGTATATTTGATCTTATTTGGTTTGATGATAACTTTTTCTTTTTTTTTTTGGTAACTTATTTCTATGAAAATATTGAGGTTATTTGATTCGAGTGATATCAACTTTTCCTAGAAACATTAAGAAAACATAGATTAAGAATGATAGTAGCAAAAGTTTACGTATAGAAAAAATTAACTTTTTCATTGTGTCGCCCCCCTATAGTCAAGGGGGGCGACACAAACTTTCCGGATGTGCTACCTCCCATTTTATCATTAAAAAATCGATTTTCGTTTAGGGAAACTTATAAACGACACCGAGTGAATTATAGACATTGTACAACATCCAAAGGGTAAAAAAAAATTAATTTTTATTGAAAAATTTTTCCAATTGATTCTAAACTGATTGGACATCTTGTATATTACTTGTGAAGGTGGAAAAAAATCGATTTTCGCTGAAGGAAGTTCGTAAACGATTCCGAATCAATTATAGACACTGTATGACATACAAATGAATAAAAAATATGAATTTTTATTGAAAACTGCTTCTAATTGATTCTAAATTGATTGGACACCTTGTATATTACTTGTAAAGGTGTAAAAAAATCGATTTCCGTTGAAGAAAGTTCGTAAACGATTCCGAATCAATTATAGACACTGTATGACATACAAATGGATAAAAAATTTGAATTTTTATTGAAAACTGCTTCTAATTGATTCTAAATTGATTGGACACCTTGTATATTACTTGTAAAGGTGTAAAAAAATCGATTTTCGTTGAGGAAAGTTCGTAAACGATTCCGAATCAATTATAGACACTGTATGACATACAAATGGATAAAAAATATGAATTTTTATTGAAAAATATTTCTAATTGATTCTAAATTGATTGGACACCTTGTATATTACTTGTAAAGGTGTAAAAAAATCGATTTCCGTTGAAGAAAGTTCGTAAACGATTCCGAATCAATTATAGACACTGTATGACATACAAATGGATAAAAAATTTGAATTTTTATTGAAAACTACTTCTAATTGATTCTAAATTGATTGGACACCTTGTATATTACTTGTAAAGGTGTAAAAAAATCGATTTCCGTTGAAGAAACTTCGTAAACGATTCCGAATCAATTATAGACACTGTATGACATACAAATGGATAAAAAATATGAATTTTTATTGAAAAATATTTCTAATTGATTCTAAATTGATTGGACACCTTGTATATTACTTGTAAAGGTGTAAAAAAATCGATTTTCGTTGAAGGAAGTTGGTAAACGATTCCAAATCAATTATAGACACTGTATGACATACAAATGGATAAAAAATATGAATTTTTATTGAAAAATATTTCCAATTGATTCTAAATTGATTGGACACCTTGTATATTACGTGTAAAGGTGGAAAAAAATCGGGTCTAGACGAATGTTTCGTGATTCCGACCACCCCTATAGTCCGACGTAATATTTTCAACATGTAACTGCTGCAACCGACTGAAATAGACCCATAAACGCATTCTAACGGATTTCTTTCCAAAGACAACCCTTTGATAGTTTTAGAAATCCCCACACAAAATCACAAATTACTTAAAAAATAACATTTGTTTTGTGAACTTTTATAATTGATTTAAATCCTTATATTTTTGACTCTAATTCCAATTATTGTTTGAATGAAAATCTGAACGTGACAACAATTCTAAGGTAAGTTTAGGTGGGAGAGGCTATCACACAGGACCCAGTCGGTTGCCCCCATGAAGTAGTGAAACGGTTAATTTACTGGAAACTAAAAGAAATTATCAGAGCAAAATAATTCAAACAAAGTTTTGTAGACGTTAAAAAAAGAATCTACAAATCAAATTTTGATACGCAATCATTAACAAGAAAAGTATATTTCCATTTCCTTCCTATCTAGTAAGCAACCCATGGCGTTGGTAGCTCACACCCAAACGCAACTGATGCGGACTTACCCAGCTGGTATGAGAATAGATTCTTCCAATTTTAACCCAGTTATATTCTGGTCGTTCGGTATACAAATGGCAGCTCTTAATTATCAAACTGAAGACACTGCGATGCAGCTCAATACGGCTCTTTTTGAAAATAATGGAAGCTGTGGATACGTCAGTAAACCGAATGTCATGTGGGACAGACAGCACGTCATGTACAGGCGTTTCAACCCTTGGGATAAGGTAAGTACTCGATTTTTTCTAGCTGGGAAGTCAAGATGTGTTAAAATGTTTAATATGTTTATTGGTTTGATTAGAAAATACCATTTTAACTTTTCCGCAGGAATTCGATGGTATTCATTCGTCCCAAATGGTGATCAACATAGTATCCGGCCAATATGTTGGTCAGAGTAACGTAAATCTGAGCACCTACGTGGAAGTAGAAGTAATAGGCATTCAAGTCGATTGTAATAAGCAAAAAACGAAAACCATACAAAAAAACTCACTCAATCCCATATGGAACGATACGTTCAACTTTAGAATCATGTTCCAAGATTTAGCTTTTTTAAGATTCACCGTTATAGACGCGTCCAGTAATCATCTATTAGCTCAAAGGATCATGCCCTTGAAATGTCTAAAGCCCGGCTACAGACACATAAGGCTCAGATCTTCTCAAAATAAGTCTCTCAATATGTCGACTTTGTTTATTTATTCGAGATTAGAAGAAGAAAGTTTGGAAAATACCGAACCCTCTGATGGTATTACTGACAGATCCAAACAAAATGAAAGCGAAACTTCCGAAACATCTGGAACTGATGGTACATTTTTGGGTAAGTCAAAAGCATAAACTGATTAGATATTTTTTGTTTATAATTGTTTGAAAATAGTTATTAGAAATGCGTTACTATATTAAACAATCCCACCTCTACATTTAAGAAAATTATAAACTTGTGTAATGTTGGTTGCCTGCATTTCAACATCACAGATCACATATGTACTTAGATGGTTTGACAGAATGAGACTTTCATTCTGATTAAATCAGCGTCATCTACTGATTCAAAATTTGACTACTAAATCCAAGTCCGTCGTGAAATACTGGTTAATATTATTAAATTAATTTTTTACAATACCTGATAATAAGTGATGAATTTATCCGTTTTACTAAAACTAGACCTCAAATTTGTATAGTTTTAACGTATATTATTGCAAAAATAATGAAATTTTTTGACCTCAATTTCCTCTTTATACATTTCTGCCTATCAAATCTGTGTATGTATGTTTGCATAATATCACAGATCACTTATATGCTTTTTGCTGTGATGCTATAATTATCAATTAATAATAACAATAAAAGAAACATCTAGAAAATGTATAATTTTTTATTGATAAGACGAAAATAATATTTGAAATCTTCAAACATAAATGATTACATACAAAAATGGGTGGATAATATATTCAAACTTCGATCAATTCTTGTTTACATCCAGCTCCCATTGTGTAAGACATTTCGAGTCTTTATATTAATGGACTGTATCAAATAAAAATTATCTTTCATTTCTCAGACATTTTTAATATTTTTGTTACTAAGTTTTGATTCTACAACCCTTCTTATTGAAAATTAGTTTTAAAAGTATTAAATTGAACAATCCCACCTCAACACTTAATAAAATTATAAATATATGTAATGTTGGTTGTCTGCATATCAAATCTGTGTATGTATGTTTGCATAAAATCACAGATCACTTATATATTTAGATGGTTTGACGGAATGGTGTCATCTACTGGTTTGAAACTTAACTACTAAATTGAAATCTGTTGCAAAATACTGGATAACTAAACCTCAAATTTGCATAGTTTGAAGTTGTATTATTGCAAAAATAATGAAATTTTGTAAATTTAATTTCCTAATCAAGTGAATTTTGAATGCACCAGTTTTTAGCAGTGATGCTATAATTATTTAATTAAAAATAATAATAGAAACATCAAGAAAATGTATAATTTTTCATTGATAAGGCGAAAATAGTACTTGAAATTTTTAAAAATAAATGATTACATACAAAGATGGGTGGATAATATATTCAAACTTTGATTAATTCTTGTTTACATCCAGATCCCATTGTGTAAGACATTTCGAGTCTTTATATTAATGGACTGTATCAAATAAAAATTATCTTTCATTCCTCAGACAAATTTAAATATTTTTGTTACTAAATGGTTTTGATTCTACATCCCTTCTTATTGAAAATTAGTTTTAAAAGTACTAAATTGAACAATCCCACCTCAACACTTAATAAAATTATAAATATGTGTAATGTTGGTTGTCTACATATCAAATCTGTGTATGTATGTTTGCATAATATCACAGATCACTTATATGCTTAGATGGTTTGACAGAATGGTGTCATCTACTGGTTTAAAACGTAACTATTAAATTCAAGTATGCCGCAAAATACTGGCTAATTTAAGGGCGCGTAATTTAAATATTGTTTTACATTAATTTAATACCTGATAACAAACGATAAATTTACCTTTTTCACTAAAACTAAATCTGAAATTTGCATAGTTTTAACGTATATTATTGCAAAAATAATGGAATTTAAAGAACTTAATTTCTTATCAAGTGAAATTTGAATAAAACGGCGATGTTCTAATTATTGAATTAATTATAATAATAAAAATTTATTCTTTGAAACAGGTGAAAAATGTTTGACGTTCCTATCTACCTTGGCCTTTAGCAAAAAATAATTCTAGATCGAAATGTCTACCATCTATTTATTTTTTTTATTACTAATGAGAAGTTTCAGTCCAAATATTTAATAAGAAAAAATATTTGTTCTGTTTTAAAGAAAAGTGCCGATTAAAGCTGTAATAATTATTTCAGGAATATCTGGAACCCCCCTATGTGTCAAACGCCGAATGTTCTTCTTAATGGTATACGGAGTTGTTACAGAAGAACCGTACACCATATTAAAAATAACACAAGAAAGTACGACACAAGATGTTTTATTGCTTTGTCTACAAAAAGCAGGCGTCAGTGCGACTAAAGTAAACGATTATATCTTAGTAGAAGAAGTAGCCAGAGGCTGGGAGAAAAAAGACCACAATTTACCAGCCACACAAAGAATATTAGATCTCCATGAAAGACCGTTACAAGTATGCAACCTTCCAATTTTATAGGCCAGGAACCAGCGGTAAAAAATGTGGAATTTTGTTAATCAACGACGATTTTTATTAAAATTTGGATTCAAGATCTACTTACTCCCTTACCAAAATCTACCGTGTGTCGAAGGGTTCTTTTTTATTTTTTAAGGGTGAAAACTACGCCTTTTCTTAAAAAATTTGAAAACCTTCGATTTTGGCTTGTATTTGAGTAAAATATAGTTTAAATGAATTATTATTAAAGAGGTTTTTGATTAATCGGACTCATGCAACCCCTCCAAAGACCATCCTCTGAGGTTTTTTTAAAGACACTTATTATAAAATCTATTTTGATGAAAATTTAAATTCAAGCTCTATTAACCCTCTTCTACGAAATCTTCCCTGAGCAGAACTGTTTTTTTTTTAGATTTTGGGTGTAGTAAACTACCCCTTACAGCAAAAATATTTTTTGTATGTTTCGGGTAAAATGTATTATTCGAAAATCTGTTGTTGTAAATGATTCTCAAACACGATTATGATCAATCAGATTCATGCAACCTCTTCAAATCATCCCTTAATCATACGAAAAGTTAAAAATAAAAAATTATTCAAAAACTTATTTATATTGAATTGATAATATTTCGTCAGTATTTTGAAAAAGAGTTTATATTTCAACCCCCATGAAACCCATCTTCAATGACCGAAAATTTCAAAATTTTTTTACAGAAATATGTACTAAAAAAAGAAATTATTTAATGAGAAAATAACATGAAAAACAATTTTGAATAATTGCTGTTGCTCGATTGTACGTTCCACGTTTATCATTTTCCAATGCTCCAAAATTTGTGCTCCGAAATTTTGAAAAAAAAAAGCATTTGATTTTTTGACAATAACTCGCTCAATTTTCAAGCTAGAAACTTTTTTCAAAAAGCATTTTTTAGGGGATTTCAAGTACTTCAGCGTCGTATTAAATAAAACTTTTTTCAATCCCCGGTTTAGAAAAGCATTTGGTACGCAAATACAAACTTTGAACTCCTTCAATTTTTATGGGTGGTAATGGCGAGGGTATAATTTTTTCAAAAAATAAAAAAGAAGAAACTTTATTTTTAATATAAATCAGTCAACTCTTATGCAAAAGATTTTTGGCAGTGTTCATTCTGAAGGTTTTTCTATGTGCTTTAAGAAAGATATCTTGATTTTTTTCCAAAAATTCCATCAATTTCAGGTTATTCGAGGTTTTCAATTTTGGGGTCCCCAAAAATAGCCATCCTTCAACGAGCAATAACTCAGTTATTACTGAATTTACAGAGGTCCGTTAAAAACGAATCTCTTTGTTTTTTCATTAG
Source organism: Diorhabda carinulata (assembly GCF_026250575.1). Classification (NCBI taxonomy): domain Eukaryota; kingdom Metazoa; phylum Arthropoda; class Insecta; order Coleoptera; family Chrysomelidae; genus Diorhabda; species Diorhabda carinulata. The sequence goes on from NC_079468.1 coordinate 3,631,067, forward strand.
CTACATTTCTGTTCTCAATGATTTTGCTGATAATTTGAAGAATTTTCAAGTTATTCATGAAAAATGAGCAATTTCAATCGTTAATAACTCTAAAAGTTCCAATTTTTGAAAAAAACTCGACCTACGAGATATTTCATCTTAAAAGAAGGGTTGGCTTCCACCACCAGTACAAAAACACCCTTTAGCACAGGGTAGATTTTGAAGAAGGTTATAAATACTACCTTCATACCAATTTTCAAGAAAAACGACCTTGATTATCAAAATTCCACGGGATATCGGCTGGCACCTGGCCTATTACAAGATTCCATTTTAACAACTCAATTAATTTAAGGCACAATCCCAATGGAAAGGTGAAGGTCGCTTCATTTTGAAACGAATGGGCGATGACCCGAGTAGTCGAGCTTGGTTATCATCCATCCGGAGCGTAGCTAATCGAGAAAGGGAAGCCCGAAAATCGGACGGAGTACCTAGTAATGCTTGGGAAATAAACGATACGTTTCTTGTTTGTATATATAACGTTTCTCCCGAAATTCCATACGCCATTCTCAAGGTGCCGTTGAACGCGTGCGCGCAAGACGTTTTAGCGCAGGCTCTCGTCAAAGCCCGACGTCTAGAGGATCCCATGAACTTCGTTATTGTAGAGGAACTGGAATGGGGTGGTGCCAGTCATAATATACAACAGCGCGCTTTAGAGGATTTCGAAAACGTTTACAGGTAAATAAAAATCACAAATTATAGTCCATTCATTTAGCGCGCTACATAATTTCGAGTTTAACCATCTTTGGTTGCTGAATCCAAATATGTGGCTTAAAAAGCTGTATCACCCACCATTTATTCACATTTTATAGTTACGTTTATGAAATCAAGCAACATTTTTAGAATTTAACAGATTTTTTATAGTTAAAATAAAATTGAAAAAATAGGTCTAACCAAGACCGACTACATACCTATCTAGAGGTATTTAATGAACGAAGATGATGTTGGTAGTACTGCTGAAACGCATGCTAAACAGCTGATGTTTAGTTTAGTTTTAACCTAACCTCAGTTTCACGTTTCCGTTTCCCGTATATACATGTGCTCAGTGCAATGCCTAATCGCGGTTGTAAAAACTCTGCTGACAGTTTTTGTTATATTTTTGGTAAGTTTGTTATTAAAAAACACCAAAGAAACATTACAGACTTTGTAAAAAAGGTTTATCTAACATACTTTGGATCTAAACTTGGAGATCATGATAAATTTTGGGCGCCTCATAAGATTTGTTATGTATGTGTTGAGAACCTTAGAAAATGGTCAAAAAAAGTGAAAAGACACTTCAAATTTGCTGTTCTTATGATATGGAGGGAACCAAGAAATCATTCCGATGACTGTTACTGTTGCAGAGTTGATAATACTGGTCATAACTCTAAAAACAAGAAGGTAATAAACTACCCTAACCTTCCGTCCGCTATCCACCAGAGGACTTAAATTCTATTGTAGATTTCGATGTGTTACAGAAAATGTAGAGCCTAAATTGTTTACTCAGGTCGAGCTTAACGACTTAGTTAGGGATCTGGGCTTAACGAAAGAAAAAACTTAACTGCTTGGCTCTAGGCTAAAAGAAAAGAACTTGTTGGCGGCTGAAACTAGCGTTCATGTGTATAGAGAACAGCAACTTTGAACAAGAGGGTGATTCGGAGTACTGCTCAGACATTCTTGGTCTAATGAGTGAGTTTGGAATTGAGTACAAAAAAAGAAGACTGGAGGCTGTCTATTGATTCATCCAAAAATAGTTTGAAGGCTGTTTTACTACACAACGGTAACATGTATGCTTCTGTACCTGTTGGTCATTCTTTACATATGAAAGAGAGCTACGAAATAGATTATTCTGCACGTGGTTGGATGTTATGTGGTGATTTGAAAGTAAAGGGTAATGCTCCTTGGCCAGCAAGGTGGTTTCACCATGTTTCCTGTGTGAATGGGACAGTAGAGCTAGGAATCAACATTGTTGCAAAAAGAACTGGCCTGCTAGAGAGTCTTACCTGGTGAAAAGAACATTCTATCCAAAAAACTGCTCCTACCACCACTACATATCAAGTTAGGCCTGATGAAATAGTTTGTAAAGGCTTTGCCTAAAGACGGGCCTTGTTTCAAATATCTTTCTCAGAAATGTCTAAACTTTCAGAAGCTAAATTGAACGAAGGCGTCTTTATCGGACCTGATATTAGAAAAATGATGTTAGACGTTAATTTCGAATCCACAATGACCTCAAATGAAAAAGAAGCATGGGTATCCTTCAAGCAACTTGTCATCAAGTTCTTGGGAAATGAATTGTTGTTGCCAACATGCTAAAAAAGTTTGAAGAGTTAGGATGTTTGATGAGCCTGAAAGTTCACTTTTTGAACAGCCACCTCGATTGCTTCTCGGACAATTTAGGAAATGTTAATGAGGAGCAAGGCGAGCGTTTTCACCAGGATGTTAAAGTGATGGGAAAACGTTACCAGAGCCGCTGGAACACCAACATGATGGGGGATTACTGTTGGTCACTTCACCGGGAAGTTCAGCAAGCGAATCATCGCAGAAAAAGTTACACAGGAAGTTTCGAAGAAAATGAAGACAAGTTCCAGTTGACAAGTAAACCCTGTATTATTACACTACATTACTATACTGTAAATACAAACCATTTTTATGTTTAATACATATTTCTTGGAAACTATGGGTGATACAAAAAAACTAAAGCTAGATTTGCATTTAGCACATAAAAATCTATAAAGATCAGCTATTAAAATAAAAAAAGTTTTCAAACAAAAGTTTTTTGTTGGCCTGTGTAATTGTGTAGTTGTCGTTGTAACCTTTTCTGACTGTCGTTTAATCAATACGTACGAGAGGAAATTGAGCAACTCCTTGGAGGGAGAAAGAGAGTCACGTAGGGTTGTTTTCATTTGAAGAATAGTATCAATATCGTGAGAGAGTTGTTTCAATTTTGAAATGGTCCTGATAAAGGAAAGCTTTTCCTCTACAGGATTGAGATTGTGGCGGTTTGTTTTGTGGTGTAATATAGCCAAAGGGATATGACTGGGAAGTGCCTCGACGAGCCAGATAGGTTTTTGAGAGTGTAGATATTGTTTCTTGCAAGTACGCCTCGGAGCTTTTGCTTCTATTATCTTAATTGTCGCTTCTTCTATGGCTTTTTTGCTAGGACATCTGCATGTACTACTCCCTTCACAGATGTCCTGTCGAATGTCCTTTTGATTGTTCCTTGGAGAGGAAAGAAAGGTGTCAAAACTTCATTTTCTCTTGAACCGTTCAACTAATTTTAGCAATTTATGTTTTGAACTGTAGCTTATTTCATCAGGCACATAATTATTTAAATGCGTCATCAGCTACTTGTTCTTTTCTTATATGCAGAGGAGAACAAAAATAATGAAAAGTTATTTATTGAAGTCAGCATTCAACTTCAATGTGGTTCATTGGAATCAAACGGGAAGCTTCATGAGAGGAAGAATTTAAGGTTGGAAACAACATAGCTACAAAGAATGATAATAATTCATTGAATTATAAGAAAAAAAGAGATTAGATCAAAAACCTGCAGAACGAAGTTCCAATGTTTTAGCGACGCCATGTACTGGTCAGAAAACAGGACAAGTGTAGTGATGCTTATTTTATAAACGTCCTTTTTATAGATGGGAGTAGATTTTTTTTCAATCCATATGATTGAAGAAATAGGCAAATAGGAGAGAGCAAATCAACCATTTTATTTTTGAAAATTGGATCTGGATTGGATTGGTTTGGAGGCTCGAACATATCGACGTTGATTCTGAATAGTTACATTGCATGTCATCTCTTTTATTGGAACTTGGTTCTTTCAGCCTATTTCGAACTGTTTGTAGGGTTATTCGGACATGACGAGCAGCCAACAGATCTGTTTGCAGCCTTAGAGCTATGGTATGCCTAATTCTTAACGCCGTTAACTTCTAATAACCATCATCTAGTACCGAAGTTATCCTTTCGCGGCCTTGTCCGGGTCTTCTGGTGAGCTGCCCTGTTTCTTAGTAGCGATTAAGAACTCTGGATATGGTGCTTTGTTGAACTCCAATTACCCCGGCGACGTATCTTCTAGCGGCTTCTTCATTCATCACATGTCTTGTTAAACGTTGAGGCTCATCCATTATTAACAAAATAAATTCAAATTTTCATTATACTATAACACAATTTGCTTAGAAAGTTCTCGATCTCAATACATTCTCCAAGACAAAAACGATTTTCTCGAGCATTTTTGCTTCCAAAAAAATTTGTAAGAAATTGTGATATTTTTTTGCCCATGATAAGAAACCAGAAACTAAACTAAAATACCAGTGATGCGATAATTTTTGTTGGGGGTATATTAGTTTTAATGGGCTGTACCACATCTGAATGGGGCCCCACAGGAAAGATGGAATGTCTGATAGTACTTCCAAGGTTTTGAGAGATCGTCTGCTCAGTATTTTCCTTTAATATGCGAGTGTCTTGCGGTACAGCCGATTCGAATGTGTCTTTTCCTTGCTGATACAACTCATAAGGCAGTTCCCTCATTTGAAGAATCAAACGATTGGAGGATGAAGAGAAGTATGTTTTAGATTTGGAATTAATTGCGCTCTGGGAATCAGGGAAAATTATATCCGAACTATTGACTGACAAGTGACATTACATTGAATGTCGAATTACTGAATCTAATGAAAGTCGATCAAAAATATTAGTGCTGATTCATCCGAACAGTATTTCTATCAAATTTTGGACTTAATACTTTGGATTAATGCTAGATATAATTTAAGGTTAGGTTAATCATTACCCACTGCTAATTGGGAATAAAACAATACATAAAAACTTGTTAATTGGTATTTATTACTTACAATAATGTTGAATAAAGAATTTTATTTTATGGTTATATTGTTATATATAATCATAAACCCACGAACTTTGGCCAATATTTTTCATTTCTAGCTTTTTTCATCGTTGTCTGTCCATGTTATTCTTCTTTTTCCCAAAATGACACCCTATGGGGTCATCAAAGTTATTTAGCGACCGCTAAAAGATTGGACTATAATTATAAACATTTTCATTATACTGATATTTTTCAGCGCGCAATCGCATTGGCAAACCATCGGTCGTTTCATCCTTCAGGAACGTTCGAGCGCTACACCGACGTCATTACGCAAAAATCGAATAACGTCGAGTTTGCGCCTCGCCACGCTCGACAGGATAAGTCGAGGTTTGAACGTAGCGCGCAACGTAGCCTCGAATAGTATTAAAATGCCCGTACAGGTGGCGCTGAGCGATCCGAC